>NC_055977.1:24928751-24933751 GCF_018492685.1 Alosa sapidissima
TATATGACTCTGGTGAGGAGTAACTGACTGACTTTCACTGTATCACCACTAGGTGGCACTAGTGCCTATATAACTGAAGACCACTCACTTGCAGAACTTGAAGAGGATTTTCTCAAAGACCAGCACGGGCCCAGTGCTACCCAGGATGGTGAGAGGCTGCCCTGCAAACAGTGAGTAGGCCATGCCCGTCAGAGACGCCCCGAACAGAGACTCTATGGCACTCTGACCCATGGAGAGAGAGAGAGGGAGAGAGGGGGAGGGAAGGAAAGAGAGAGGGAGAGAGCAGGGAGTAGAAAAGAGATAAATCAGTACACAGGTGCTTATGTCTGTTTGATTTGGGAGGAGAGGGTAAAAGCATGTAGGAAATACATTATACAATAAAAACAAAACACACACAATGCTTGCCATTCAAGGTAGAGAGGGGAGCTGGGCGTAAATAGAGGGAGAGATTTGTGATCTCTGTCTGTTAGTAACACGCTGCTGTGTCGCCGTGGGCAGTGAGGGGCAGTGGAGGCAGCTGGCGAGGACAGACGTCTGTGGCTGTTCCACTCCGCCGCCCCTGCTGTCAGACCCCATAACTCTGCTCAGACTCACTGTCTGCTGCGTTTACATGTACTGTACACACACACACACAGCGCGCCTAGTTACACTACACAGTCCTGTCTTCCATACACACACACAGTGCGCCTAGTTACACTACGCAGTCCTGTCTTCTATACACACACACACACACATACACACACACACACAGCGGGCCCGGTTACACCAGAGAGACTCTAATGAGGAGACAAAACACTCAAAAAGTCCTCCATAGAAATGCATGGGGTTAGTTTGTAACGCCAATAGGGCAGTTGTCCACATATCTCATCCCCTCCGCGGCAAAAAAGTCGACATGTGAATACATTGTGCCAATCATGCGGGGTGTTGTGAATACATCGTGCCAGTCATGTGTTGTGATCTCGTTGCTGGAGCAAGGTTGGTGTCATGATGCCTTGCGCACGTGCATTTTACAATATGGCCGCCGACTGGAGGGACTTGCCTAAAAGGACTTTTGTTACACTACGCAGTCCCATCGCCGCTCACTCCAGACTTATCTTAAAATGGATTCAATTCATTTTTTTTCTTCATCACTCTACATTCAATGCTCCAATACTCCACAAAAAAGCAGGTGTTTGGTGTATTTTGTAAATTTATAGAAAAATAAAAGACTGAAATATCCCATTTGACATAAGTATCCAGACCACTTGTTATAAGACTTGAATTCATTGGACATTATAAGGAGAGGCACACATCTGTCTATGTAAGGTCTCACAGTTGATGGTGTATGTCAGAGTGAAAACCAAGCCACGGGGTCGAGAGAATTGTCCATAGACCTGCGAGACAGGATTGTGTCAAGGCCTCCATCATTCTCAAATGGAAAAGTTTGGAACAACCAGCAGTCTTCCCTGATCTGGCCACTCAGCCTAACTGAGTAATCCAGGACAAAGGGCCTTGGTCAGACAGGTAGCCAAGGACCCAATGTTCACTCTGTATGAGATCCAGAGTTCCTTAGAGGCCCCTAATCTGATACATAATGTACAGTAATTAGGCTTGTGAGCTGATACTATGATTTATGGGAAGCCAAATACTAAATTACATTACATTACATTACATTTGGCTGACGCTTTTTAACCAAAGCGACTAACAACATGGTAAACAGTAAGTTTTAGAACAATTCTCACAATTTTAGGACAGTTTAAAAAAAAAACATTAGAGTACAGTAAGAGTAAGTGCGTCGGTAAGTGCTGTTTTTAACAGTTACTTGTCAGTTTAAAAAGGCTGGTGAGTGCTAGGATCAGTAAGACTTGTTGTAAGTGTTGCTATGAGAGTAGATGTTCTCTAAAGAGCTGGGTCTTCAGGAGTTTTTTGAAAGTGGAAAAGGATGTCCCTGCCCTTGTAGGAACTGGCAGTGTGTTCCACCAACGAGGAACAACAGATGAGAAAAGTTTGGATTGGCTTGAGCGTACCGGTGGTAGAGCTAGGCGTCGTTCGTCAGAGGAGCGCAGCGGTCTGGAGGTAGTGTAAGTCTGTATGAGGGCATTAAATGAAATAATAAATATGATTTCATGAATATATCTAATTATGTATTAAACCAAAGTGGATGACTAGCATGCTTTGGATCCATGGACGATCCCACATTCAAGATACTACCCACATCCCTTTGGAGACAGACTCTCTCTGAGCAGCACAGACAGAACCACAGCCCCCAACAGTTTCTCTCAGACTTGCAGACAGTCTTATTGTGGGCCATCCTCAAAGCCACCCTTTAGTGCAGCCTTACACTCCTGTTCTCAAGCACCCACAGACGACAGAGCTGCTCTCTTAAAACAGAGGTGGGAGTGAGCCGTCATCACACTCATCCTTCAGAAGGGTCCCACTCCTCCCGTCATCACTACTGAGCTGTGTGTGCAGTGGCCCGCGTCCCTGTGCTGGCTTGTAACGGACTGCATTTATAAAGCTCCTTCACTACTCCTCTGGGCCCTTGGACCCATTTACAATAAATGCCTCACATTCAGACATAGGCTGTGTCTCAAACCACATACTTCTGTCAGTACACTGCTAGTGTGCACTAAGTGATTGCTTGCCCACTTTTCGATGGTTAGTATTGTCCCAATATCTGCACTATACTTAAACTCAGTATTTGAAGTGTGCAAGTAGGCGGCTTGAGACATAGCCATAGACCCACACACACACACACACACACCTACGATGGGTGAGGGCAACCATGCAAGGAGCCAATCAGCTCTCTGGCGGTCACGGGACAGGAGGAGCTGGATTCAATCCCAGAATCCCCGGGTTCCAAGACAAGCCACTGTTGTGCCTCCTGGAGCCTTGCTCCCCATATGTCAAAGATGCCCCAGTTAAAGATCAGAGACCGGGGGCTGTAGACGCTCACTCGTGCAAAAATGCTTTTACAGATTTTACTGTTTGCATGTGATATTTCCAAGGCAAAAAGGCCCTGATCTAATTGTCCTCTCCCTTGGCTAGATATGTGGGTGTGTGTCTGGAAGACTAAAACAAAGATTAAATGATTGATAAGGCACCACAAGGATGTCTTTCATCTGGTTTTGTCTTTGGGCGCTACTGGATTCTCAGCTCCAGTGACTAGGATGTGTGTGTGTGTGTGTATGTGTGTGTGTGTGTGTGTGTGTGTGTGGCTGTGTGTGTGTGTGACTGTGTGTGTGCGTACGTGTGTGTGTGTGTGTGTTGATGACTCCTAAGTGCTCTGAATGCAAACAATTATCTTGTCTGTTTGTGTCTGCATTCTAACAGAGGCCTGTAACGCCCATCACCTGAGCCCTGCCCTTAATTTTAATTCTAATTCCTATCCTGACTTTTCTATTAATTCTGTCTCTGACTTGAATTCACCCTATTCTTGCTGCAACAAGTTATGAAGTTGAGTACTTCAACTCGTCTTTAACAAATATTATGGATAATATTGCACCAATGAGAATCAGGTCTACTTCTAGCAAACGCAAAGCACCCTGGAGGAATTCTGAGAGGGTAAAAGCATTAAAAAGAACTTGCCACAAAGCCGAACGCAAATGGCGTAAAACCAAATTGCAGGCTGACTTCATTCATTTCAAGAACCAGCTGTGTCAATATAATAAAGAAATGAAAATGTCCCGACAGCAGTACTTCTCTCACCTCATTGCGGAACATTCGAACAACTCAAAAATATTATTTAATACCATTGATAGGCTTGTCAATCCCCCTCGAATGATTCCTTCAGAACTCCGCTCGCATGAAAAGTGTAATGAATTTGCAACTTATTTTAATGAAAAAATCACAACTATTAGGGATAATATAACATCTGTTGATTTTAGCAATACATCTTCCAGTGAATTAAGGCCCACTGGCACTCTGTGCAGTTTTACTCCTATATACCTGAGTGAGCTGGAAGAAACTGTAGAACAACTTAGTTCAGCTACTTGTGCTCTTGACCCCGTACCAACTACGCTTTTTAAAAAGGTCTTCAGCTGCATGGCTGCTGACATCCTAGGTATTGTTAACACCTCACTACAGTCTGGAATCTTCCCCAGCAGTCTAAAGCATGCTATTGTTACCCCACTACTGAAAAAAACTAACCTGGATCCTTCTGTCTGTGAAAGCTACAGTATAGGCCAATCTCAAACTTACCATTTTTAGGCAAAATACTTGAGAAGGTTGCATATAAACAACTTCTCAGGTTTCTGTCTCTAAACAATCTTTTCGACATCTATCAGTCAGGTTTTAGGTCGAACCACAGCACAGAAACAGCTCTCGTCAGAGTTGTTAATGATCTTAAAATCGCCACAGACAATCACCAAGTTTCAGTTCTAGTCCTCTTAGACCTCAGTGCAGCGTTTGATACTGTTGATCATGTTATCCTTTTACATCGTCTTGAACATTTGGTTGGTCTTAAAGGTGCAGTTCTTAATTGGATCGCATCCTATCTAAATGAGAGGACATTCTCTGTCTCTATTGAAAACTTTTCTTCCAATATCATTAATATTTTATATGGGGTACCTCAGGGATCAATTCTTGGTCCTCTGCTCTTTAATTTATATATGCTTCCACTTGGGTCTATCATTCAGCAGTACAACATCTCCTATCACTCATATGCTGATGATACACAATTATACATTTCTATTTCCTCAGATGATCCTAGCCCTTTAAATGATCTTACCCAATGTATCTCGGATATCAAAACTTGGATGGCCCAGAACTTTTTAAAACTCAACGACAATAAGACTGAGATCTTATTAGTCGGCCCTAAAGCCCTGAGATAAAAGTTTCATCCTCTGTTAACCTCCCTGTCAGTAAATTCTCGTGAGGATGTCAGAAATCTAGGGGTAACTTTAGATGCTGAACTCAACTTTCAGAAGCATATCTCAAGCATCTCAAAGACTGCCTTTTACTACCTTAGAGTCATTTCTAAAGTTAGATGCCTCCTTTCTCAACATGACTCAGAAAAATTA
>NC_055977.1:24938751-24948751 GCF_018492685.1 Alosa sapidissima
TCACTTCAATTAGATTACTTATTATACGTGCGATAATGTTAGAAATCCCTAGACTGTGTCTGTGAGTGCTAGTCCATGTGTGATTGCAGGTGATGTGTATGTGCAGGCATTAATAGAATGTTGGTGTGTGTGTGTGTGTGTGTGTGTGTGTCCATATTATGTCTCTGTACTGACCGGCCAGTCCTCTGCAGCTCGGGGCCAATTTGATGTGCCTCCTCCTTGTGCTCAGAGGGGGACGCAGTGCCATTGGGTTGCGGTGGTCTCTTCCTCTTCGTCTACACACACACACACACGCACACACACGCACACATGCACACACACACACACACACGCACACACACGCACACACACGCACACATGCACACACACACACACGCACACACACACGTACACAGACACGTGCACAACACACACACACACACACACACACACACACACACGCACACATGCACACACACACGTACACAGACACGTGCACAACACACACACGCACACAACAGACACACATACACACACAGAGACACACATACACACACGAAAACATCACATAACCTTCATTTATGCATATATTAAAAGTAACGACACCAACTTTAAAACGAAATGTGTAAGTAATCAAAATAAGAGAAAGTATGAACATTATAGTGAACATTACAGTATAACACATTACAAAAACAAGGCATTTAAATAACACATTAATAAATAAATCTACATGACAGAGTGAACACTCACTTTCACTAAGGAGCCTATGGTCATTAGCAGTTAAAGAGGATAAAAACACAGAGGCTATTACACAGACTGTGTGGACACCCTGCAAAAGCCCCTAATCAGCTATGTGAGTAACAAGTGGCTTGATGACGTGCCCGCCCTGTCAGGCGATTTCCCGTTAATTTTACCGCTGTCCGGTAGGCCTATTCACTGCAATCGCTAGTCCGTGCGTTCGTGCTTGCGTGGGTGTGGGCACTAGCGATCTCTCATGAAACCAAGTGCCTGACTGTTTGCAACTGTTTGTTGTCTGTTTGATGTGCTGTTCACTGAGGGCATTCATATTAAATCACTGATATCAACTGCAACAGCCTGAGAAATAAAAATCTTTTTTTACGAAAACGAGGGCCTTTGACCCACACACGATACAAGCAAGCGTCACCAGACTCTAATAATGGATGTAACACGGAGCACTTGGTTCAGCATCGCTGCAGTAGCACAATGGCTTAGGCAATGTGTTCTGATTTCATTATATGTGTGCTGATACAAACAGCCATAGAGTGGGTAGCTGGACTATCTCAATATCAACGACCGTGCAATATCCACCCTGCTAACCGTCTACCACTATTGTCGACCTTGTTGATGCTACTGTACAATTTGTCTGTTATACATCCGAACAAAATGGTGTGTGTGTGTGTGTGATGTGTACATACTACTGATAGCCCAGTTCTCTGCATCTCTCTGTGTGTGTGTGTGTGTGTGTGTGTGTGTGTGTGTGTGTGTGTATGTGTGTATGCGTGTGTGTATGTATGTGCGTGCACGTGTGGGTCAGTAAGTATGTGTGTGTGTAAGCAGCTGACAAATGATGATGCCACCCCCATTACCTGTGAGGGCACGTTCTTGGGGGGCTCGATGCGTATGGTGGGGTCCCACTCTCCAGGAGGCAGCACTGTCACCTGGTCCAGGAACTCGTCGATGCCCGACAGCAGGTCCGTCCGGTCTTTGGCCTTATATGCCACATCATGGAAAATCTAAAAAGAGAAAAACATGTTTGTTTTAATACCCTCATTTTTTAAAATCTTCTTACAATTTATTCTTTAATATTTTTCTGTCTCAATTACATTTATCTTAATTTATTGCTGTTATGCAACTTGTATTGCTATTCCACAGAAAAGGCACTATATATATATTAAGTCTGATTGATTAATTGAGTGATTAATTAATTGACTGATTGATTGATTGGATGCAATCAATGACTCCCATTATCGTAATTGACTGACCCACTTTTGGGTCACACGATCTGAAACAACTCTCACTCCTTTAAAAAAATATATTTCTTTCAGGCAAATGTACCCTATTGTCACCGGAATGGTCATAACATTTTGACAACATCGTGATGTCTCTATCCACAGCAGGACTAAATGTGCTCCCATGCACCTAATGTCCCATTAGCGGCTATAAAACCAGAGCGAGAGCGTCAGCGCTGTCCCCCATCTGCATGCATCATACATAAAATAGATCTCTCGCAGTGATACATGCGATTAGTTACAGAACACACAGGGAGGCAGCAGTTCCCATAGGTACCGTTAGTGCCACGGTGAGAGCTATGGGAGGATGTGGTCAGACAATGTGACTGTGTGTCTTTGTGTGTCTTTGACCGCGGTGAGTGGGGAGAGGAAGCTGGGTTTAGGCTGAGGGGATTGTGGGATTTCCGCTCACCTCGTCTGTCATAAGGGTGGCCATGGAGCGGCCGATCTCGTGATACTGTGACCCCTTGCCACGCGGGCCCAGGAGCAAAAACAAAAACCTGCCAGAGAGAGAGAGAGAGAGAGAGAGAGATACAGGGAAATAAAATCTCTTGATGAGAAGCATTCTACTGATGAGAGCAATTTCTCAAACTCATTGATAAGGAACAGACAACTCTAATAGCATCCAATCTGGAGATTATTCATGGAAGAGTGGCCATGTAGTCTGGCACCAAGATGCTGCTGGAACCATCCATGCCCAGGTTTTTATCTAAAGCAAAACACAACAGACATTGTACTGCGGGAAAGAGAGATCTCTATCAGTACCAATGAGCTCCTGGAAGAAATCTTCACTATTCCGATAGTAGAGCTCCTCCTCCATCTTATACCTCTGAGCTCGCTGTTCCTAGTCAGTGACTTTCTATGTGTACTCCAGTAATGCAAATGTGCCACTTTACTATGTGGGGTAGGAAGGCAGTTCTGTATGAGAGGTGCTGGGGCAGTTGGGAGATATGGGGCAAACAATGGGTTTTAAGATGTGAGAAGCTACTGTAGATATGGGTCAGTTCAGGGCTCTGAGGTGGTGTGTGTGAATGCGTGTGTGAGAGAGAGAGAGAGAGAGAGAGAGAGAGAGAGAGAGAGAGAGAGAATGTATGTGTGTCTGTCTTTATTTGTGTATGTGTGAGTGTGAGTGTGTGAGAGAGAGAGAGAGAGAGAGAGAGAGAGAGAGAGAGAGAGAGAGAGAGAGAGAGAGAGCAGTAGCAGTAGGTGTCCACCTGGTGGGCACGGGCACCTCCGTGAGGCCCGTGATGAGCACAGCGGGCGAGAGGCGCACAAAGGCGTTGATGGGCCGCTCCAGGAAGTCCACCTCCCCCACCAGCACATTGGACGCCTCCGCCCCGGGAGGGATTTTCTTCATGAAGTTGGAATCCACCTGAGACAGTAGAGGAGGGGCAATGAGGGAAGGGGAGTAGCAGAATCTATGCAAACTTGAATTTCCCCTTGGGGATCAATAAAGTATCTATCTATCTATCTATCTATCTATCTATCTATCTATCTATCTATCTAACATTTAAAAAGGGGAGGAGGCAGTGGTCACTAGAGATGAGGTCAATAGCTCAACAGTACCGCCCCCCCTTATGTTCCGGATGTAAGAATCCAACTCAATTTCTCTATTGACGACTGGAGTACATCTACAAGCCATAAAATTGTAGACTTAAAACCAGCAATGACATAACTAAGCCATTGTTTATGCTCATAATATAGTGTATATACATTTTGTTTTGCGATTTCCAGTAAAACACTATACTATCAATCCTAACATGTAAAAGCAGAGCATTTGCAGGTAGAGATCACCGTTGCCATGGATATGTTGAACAAGATGGATGCTGAATTTACTCAATAGAAACGGTAGGAAGTTAGTAGTCATCTTGTTGACTTACATTCAAAAGTAAGCATGTCAAATTATTGTCACAATGGCTGATGGGATGAGTAGTTCCTTCGCTCGGAAATTAAAATATGTACACAGTCTGCTTTGCGTTTTTTGCTCAACATGTTGTGTTGTATGATTACGAGTCGCATCATAGCTGGTCAGCCTAAGGCAAGGTCTAAAACTCTATATATGGATTGTTCCAGACGGCAATGGGAGAAATGAATGGAAAATGTACTTCTGGACCGTAAAGCCCTTGCGGAAGGGGGGGGGGGGAGTGTTGAGCTCTACAGAAATAAGGAGGAGGAGACAGAAGAATCCGTCCGATGATTTCCGGGGTTTGAGCATCTCAAGTGGATGAAGAGGGGGCAGGAGAATCGATTTATCTCCCTTTGTGCCGTCGCTCCCCAGCTGGCAGCTCTGTCCACTCTCCTCGTCCTCATCCGCCCTGGACATGCCCCTCAGAATCATAATAAGAAAAGTTTCAAGCGGAACATCTATTGCACTGAAAGTTCTTCCGATAGAGAGAGACACAAGAAATATGGCTCGGCTTTCCGCCATCAAGGTCTTGTGTGATTTCCTCTAGGTGGGTGTTGAATCGATGCAGTGCAGGGGAGATGCTGGCAGCATTAGTGGTAGCTGGAGTGCTGTTAGGACTCGCCTGTGCCGGCCAAGCGCTGGTGATGTAACTGCTGAATTGCTCAGTAATCTCATTTCGGGGGACATGACTGTGCTGGCAGTGAAAAAGCCACCAGCCACTCCGAGCTCCATAGTGTGGGATAAGTGATTAACAGACCACTGGCCACAGAGGAACAGAGCCTTCCCGACAACCACTGCCTCTCTCTCTTTCTCTATCTCTCCATATTTCCCTGTGTGTCTCTCTTTATTTATCTCTCTCTCTCTCTCTCTCTCTCTCCATATGTCCCTGTGTGTCTCTCTTTATTTATCTCTCTCTCTCTCTCTCTCTCAGGACTGTGGAGTTGGCATAGTGGCTGGGCTGGGGCTTGGACTATAAAAGCCAGCTCGTAGAAGGACAGAAGCACCCGTCTCTGCCAGGGCTGGATCAACTCTCTCTATCGGTAGCCAAGCGTGTGGTTTCCCAGGCCCATCCCTCAGGGGCTGAGTTAGTGATTGTGATCTGATGAGTAGTGGTGAGTGGTGGGCGGTGGTAGCGTAGCGGTTAAGAACCTGGGCTAGCATGCAGTAGCTTGAAAAGTTGTGGGTTCAATTCCACCGCTGTGCCCTTGAGCAAGGCACTTAACCCCAAGTTGCTGCGCGGACAATGTAGTCTCTTGTAGTATAATTGACATGTAAGTCACTTTGGATTAAAACTATCTGCTAAAGGCGCAACTGCTGGGGCACCTGCACCGTACGCCGGCGACCCGGGTTCGATTCCCGCCCCGTGGTCCTTTCTGGATCCCACCCTGACTCTCTCTCCCACTCACTTCCTGTCATTCTCCACTGTCCCACTGTCATTAACCCTTAGAACCCTAAGCTGTTTTTAGGGCATTTTCACTACCTTTATTCATAAGGATTTATTCTGGTCATTGTAAGTGCCACACACACATATTATATATTGTTTTTTTTTTCAGCAGAGTCTAGGCTATCCAGATCTGCCATCATTTCATGTATTAGTACTAGCATTAGGGTTGCAAAGGGGCAGAAAATTTCCGGAAACTTACCATGGAAAGCTAATCTGGGGAATTTTGGAAATATTTCGACTGAAATTGCATTAAATCAGGTTGTTTTAACCAGTATTACACTGCAAGATGGGGTTTTGTCCACTACATTTAAGTTCCGTGTTATAGACTAACTTGCCATATTAAAAATTCCCAGTTTATTCCCGTTAATTCCTGTTTATTCCTGTTCATTCCTAGCCTAGAAATCTAGACGCGCCCCTAGCGGCAGCAAATTACATTTGCTGCCAGGGCTAGTCTAGCAACTCTCCGTTGGCTTGTGAGCTCCAGAAATCGAAAATTAATCAGGCCAATGAAATCGTGTATAGAGTCGTTAGGTGGGCTTAACATAATGATTGATGGCAGAGTTGCAACGGTTTGGCTTGAATTCCCTGCTACTTGAAAACAAATAAGACGGATGTTGCTGCTGGCGAACAGTGTGACACGAGTTAAGCTTTTATTAAGTTGGCAAACGTTTGAACTAGCCAACTAGCTCCGCTGGTGGGAAACGCATGGGACTCATAGCGCTGCCGCTGTCCTATTGCGTGCAGAGGGAATTTGAAAGACAACTGATTATCCCGCCCCTCGGACTGAGCACTGCGAACGGTGAGTGCCCAGACCCTACATTTTAATGTGGGTCTGGCTCGTCAGGCTAGTTAATTCCCATATATTCCCGTTAATTCCCATGGAAAGTTTCCAACTTTGAAAATTCCCGGAATTTTGCAACCCTAACTAGCATTGATTTTATTTAGATGTTTAAAGAATTAAAATATAAAAAGCGTATAATAAAAAAATATTATATTTTGACATGTATCTCACCACAGCAAACTCATAGCTCTACATGCATTTCATGTGTGTGTAGGGCAGACTGCCCTGAATCGGGCAATATAATTGCCATGTTGGAGGGATACTCTGGGGCTGAGCAATTTACAGAAATATGTGGTGTGTGATGTGTGATTTACGGAAATAAATGCCATTTTTTTTTAATGATGAAAAATGACCTTTCTGCGCTCCATATCTGTGACACAAACTGATCTGACCTGACTTGACCCGAGTTTGTGTGTCAGCCTGTGGTGTAGGCTATGCACTCATAATGATTCTCAACTTTTTACTGCATTGCCATGAACAAAGTAAAGGCAAAAAAGGTGTTTCTTTGTTGAACAAATTGGGATGCAATGTGAGCCTTGAATTGGATGCCATGCAGGAATTTGCTAGGATCTCAAAACCGGATTATGAACATGCTTTGCCATAGAGAAACACACAATAACGTTGGATTATAAACATGCTTTGCCACAAAAAACATACAAAAATGTGGGTCCAGCTATATGAACTTATTATTTTGCTGTCACTTCGTCTGTTTTATAACCCAGAAGGATGTACTTGGTAGCTGATAGCTCTGAGTCTCCTCTTTCATCTGACATGCGTGGCATATCTATCCGATCACAGGTCCGTGAGTAATTCAAACGAGAGTAATGGGTGTGCAGCATTGGTTTGTGTACATGCCGTTATTATTTTGCAGTCACTTCGTCGGTTTTTATAAGCCAGAAGGATCGATATACATGGTACCAATGGATAGCCCTGAGTCTCCTCTTTCATCTGATATGCTTGCCATATCTATGAGATCACGGGTTCGCAAGTAATTCAAACGAGAGTAATGGGTGCGCAGGTGAACGCAGAGAAGTATAGACTGTAAATATGATGCAATTTGATTTAATTTCATGAATTGTTTTAATTTTTATACTTGATCGTACAGACAAGTGTGTAGTCTCTTTGGAAAGCCCCACTTCTGCTCTGTCATGCAATAAAGGTTTCATCTCGCTGCGATTAACAGTTCCAGAGCAATGTAACAGAGAAGAAAGGGTGTTTTTGACGCACTTTGCGTCAATCAGGTTTTAAGGGTTAAAGGCATAAAAAGCCCCCCCCCCCCCCCAAGTATAAGCCATAAAATTGTAACCGTCCATGGTAGACTAGAAACCAGTTATGACATGACTAAGCGATTGTACATGTTCATATGGCAAAAGTTCATGGGGCATCAACCTTGTTTTGAGAAAAAAAAAATGTTTTATTCAGGATTTAATGGAAGAGTACTACACTACCCAAAATCCTAACCTAACATGTAAAAGCCGGTAAAACCAGAGCCTTTGATTGGTAGAGATCAGCGTTGCCATGGAAATGTTTATGCTGTTCCTGTGATTGTTGGCTCATTGCACGCTGGAATCAAGATGGCGTGAACTGACGTGTGGCCGTCCGATGAAAACTGTTTTCCTCAACTTGAAAGTTGAATTTACTCAATGGTAGTCAGTCAGTTAGTCATTAGACATTAAAGAAAAAGCATGTTCAACTATTGTTAGGCTGCAAATGTTTGAAATGAGTCGGTTTGAAAAGGACAAATTAATGGGGAACTTACTTCCGAAACTAAACTCTCTCAGAGGAGGGGCGGGACTGTTGAGCTCTATTTAAAATGTGAGCAGGCCAGCTAGTGGTTGGCACTACTGCTACTGCTACTACTACTACTACTGCTACTACTACTACTACTACTACTACTGCTACTGCTACTACTGCTACTGCTACTACTACTACTACTACTGCTACTACTACTACTAATACTACTACTGCTACTAGTACTACTGACCCCTGGTTTGGTCGTCCTGCGATCGCCACCTTTGCCTCCATCCAAGTTGCTTCCGATGGACGGTGCAGGTGCCATACCTCCTATGGGGGAGAAAAGGGTTGACAATGTTTTATTCAAGTATGGTGGAGTGGATAAGAAGCAGAGGAGACGGCTGAGGAGAGAGAGAGAGAGAGAGAGAGAGAGAGCGCGTGAGAGAGAGAGAGAGACAGACAGACTCTTAATTCGGGGGACAAACACAGGTAAAAAAACACCACGTACAACAGTAGCAGACCACATGCTTCACGGCCCACAGAGAGTGACACTGACTGAGAGTGAACAAGACAGGACAAACAATCACAGGCGAGTGTGACCCAGAACAGAAACCAAAAATGTGGGCGAAAACACAGCGACACTTTGACTCCATGCTCGGATAACAGGACAGGTTCCTGACAGCTGTTTGGGGCTCAAAACAAACAAATAAACAAACAGAGTCAAATAAACAAAAAGAGCCTCTACCTCAGCAGGCGGTGCTATCCTTCATGTGTCGGGGAGAGAGAAGGGAACGCATATGGGGGATATGGGTGAGAGTTGCCGTGAATAGGAGTAAGATATTAGGCTCTGATGACCCACACAAACAAACAAACAAACAAACTGGTGGACCTCTCCTTCATGCAGGCCTTTAGGGAAGGAGAGAATGGACTTGGGATCAGGCTTACAGCTCTATTGCAAAGGCTCTCTGATGATAGCACCTGACAAACAAACAAAACAGACAAATCTAACAAAGGACGTCCTTCCCGTCCACCTGCTCCCAGAGCAAGGGCTGCGGGCGGGTGAGTCGGCCGGGCAGGGACAGCGGTGTGTGCTCGGGGGGAAGGCCACGGGGCACAGCTGAGGGTTGGTGGTGGAGGGGAGAGGGTGGTGACTCTGGGCAGACTGGCATTCCTTATAAAGCCCCGGGGGCAGTAAGGGGGATTAGCGCTGACCAAGCCCCGCTGGCGCTGCGCAATCCGCACTCGCCCCCCCCCCACCCATCCACGCCAGATTAAGGCAGGAATGCCCGCTGATAAAGGCTCTTTTCGACACCTACCTCACCCCGAACCACCCCCCCCCCGCCCCCTTACACCCACCTCTACCACCCCCCCTCTCTCTCTATGCCCATCTCTGGGGAACACGGGCACACAAAAGGCAGCTCTATGAAAGGACAGCCTGTCCCAGCCTGGCCTCTCCGGCTCCTGAAGCTCAGCGTGGACACGGCGAGCCACTGGCAGCGCCAAGGTCATAGGTCGGCGTCTGCGGAGACTCTGCCCAGGCTCTGAGAGAGAGAGAGAGCAGATAGGGGTGTATTCCCGGAGGCTTTGGGTGGATGAAAGCCAGCGTGTGGGACTGGGAACGGCCTGGAGGAGAAGGAAGAGACAGGCTGTTCCCCAGGGGGGAGATGTGGGGTGATGGCGTGAGGGTGCTGCAGGAGTGAGGACTGTCTGGATGGCCTGGGCTAGATAGCGGGACGAGCGCTAATCTACTGGCCATGTGTCCCTCTAGTGCTGGAAGTGGATGGAGAGATGGTGAGCTGAGCTATCAAAGCAGAAGCTTCACAACCAGTGCTGGTTGAAGTGGGGTTCGTCCCATTCACTATAAAGCACTTGGAGTACCTACATAAAGCACTATATACATACACGTATCATGTGTTGTTGTGTTGGTGACATAAGCAGTAGAATATAGAGTAGCTTTGTTTGTAAATACAGAGAATGTGTCCTGGTGGTGACTGAACCGGTGGAAACCGGTAGAATATCATGGGTTCCATTCTCAAGGAACAGCTTCATGCATCTGCGAAAAGAAC
>NC_055977.1:24951251-24996251 GCF_018492685.1 Alosa sapidissima
TGCTGCAGGAGGCTGGATGCTGCTGTAGTTGGGCTCGGCGCCGAGCCCGGGCCGGCCCGCACTCACACTGGCAGTACAGGCTACACAGATATACAGTATTTGCCTTCGTGGGCGGCCAGCAGTCCCGGCCTGGAGCTGCAGCTGGAGCTGGGGGCCGGCCGGGCGTCCGACGCCTCCTCGTCTCGGATGGGCGGCACCGAGCGCAAGGTCTCCTCCTCGTCCTCCGCCGCGGCCTCCTCCTCCGTAGGGGGCGACACCACCACCTCGGGGATGTGCAGCTGCTGCTGTGGGGCGCACGGGGGACAGACGGGGGCCGCCGCCGACGCCGCTGACGCGTTCGGGGCGGCCCCCGTGTGTCGCCGCGGCAATGGGGGCGAGCTGTGCGGGGTCGGGGACGGGGAGGGCGAAGGGGTGGCGGCGTTGGTGGAGGAGGAGGAGCCGGGGAGGAGGCTGTTGAAGAGCATGGAGACGCGGGACTCCCGCCTCTGGGACAGGTTGGAGGAGGACAGGCCCGGCTTCAGGAGGGAGTGGCGCGAGGCCGACAGACCTTCCCCTGCCAACAGGAAGAGAGAGGAGGAAGAAGAGGAGGAGGAGGAGGAGGAGGAGGAGGAGAGAGCAGAGGAGGAGAACCATAAGGAGGGTTTGAATGGAGGGGTGAGTAGGAGAGATGCAGGGTTAGGCTGGATGCAAGAATGAAAAGGTGAGAGGTTAGGTGAGAACAGTGTGGCAAAAGCTTTGTGTGTGTGTTTTTCAGAGTGTGTGTGTGTGAGTGTGTGAGTGAGTGTGAAGCAGCAATTGCATGTGACCAAACTATTGCGTGTGGTAGCATAACAGTTTGTGTGTGCATATTTGTGTATATGTGTGTGTGTGTGTGTTGTGTGTGTGTGTGTGTGTGTGTTTCATGCTTGTGCTTGCGCTTGCTAGTGTCACACAGAGCTTGTGCCGTTAACATGACATGAGGGAGAAGGGGGGGGGGGGGGGGGGAGATGCATGTGTACAGACCAATCAGCTTGTTCGCCTTTCAAACAAGCCACCAATCACATGGTGCAGGGAGAGGAGTTCATCATGGGTGGACAATGCAGTGGTAACAGTCTGACGTGCATGCGGGTGAAGAGAGTTCAACAACACATCAGCAAAGTTCACCATTTATCAACTTACTCTCCTTTTTCTTCCACTCTTCTGTTCATTTCACTTTTTGCTTCTCATTTCATTCTCAAAAAGTCTATAATTGTCTACTTAGCCTGATTACTACAGTGCTGAAAATGGTTCATTGAAAGTGCTAATCAAAGTGCTTAATTTCATGTGCAATAAGGTTAAGTGCATAAAGCTTCATAAACTTCAGCCAAGAGCCGAAATCACCCCATACCCAAACGAGGAACACACTGCAAGGCACTGAAGTCATCTGCATAGTATCACACAACTAAGCCTCACACCTCAGACGGATTCCAGTATTAGTGTGCAACCAGCCAAACCAAGTAGTATGTTCCACACGCCCCAATTCTATTATATTTTCAGGTTATTTTGGAAATAATGAAATAGCCTTTTTTTTTTCTTTTCAAGGACTCACCAGCCAATTGTCTGTGCTTGACAGATACTCACTCAAAATGGCGGAACTGCTCGCTCCTGCAGCTCTAACAGGAAGTCCCTCACCAACAGAAGGGGGGGGGTTGTGGTAGTGGCGTCCCTTTTTAACCTCTCCTTCTTTTCATTTGTTTTTATTTTCTTTTTTTTTAATTTGTTTTATACGGGAGCAAATGGGGGAGTGTAGAGTGGAGTAGGAGCCTCACCGTTGCACTCAAGCAAGTGCGGGTCAGAGTGTTTCTTGCCTATGTCGGCGATGGAGCGCACCAGCGGGATGCGGTTGCTGAGCTTGCGCTCGTTCTGGTGGTGGTGCCTCTTCAGCATGGCCTCGCGCACCTTCCCCCGCAGAGACTCGTCCAGCTGGCCCGACGCCACCATGCTGTCAATCAACATGTCTGGAGGACACATGCACGCACACGCGCACGGATCAGACATAAACACACACACACACACGGATGAGACACACACACACAAAGATCAGACTTAAAGATACACACACACACACACACACACACAAATGAATTTAACCACCTGAACACCTCCAATAAATAAGACAAGGAAAGACCTCAAATAAATGTACCTCTACACGGACACACAAGCTACAAAATATTAAACATGAAAATTGGAATGCCTCAGAAAAAAAAATAAAATCCTGTAACCCTATTCATATAATGTACATAAGCTAACCTATACAACACATATAGCAAAACCATACACCATTCAACCCAGTCTCACACATGCTTACACACACACACTCACACTCACACACACACACACACACACACACACCTGCAATGTCCTCGATGCTGTTGGCCCTCATGTCCAGCATGACGGTGCCGTTGAGGATGCAGGAGCGCAGCTCAAACAGGCTGTGCAGGGAGAGGGTGGCCACATAGGGCTTACTCCACCTCTCCCCACCATCCTCCACATCCTCCTCAAACTTCAGCCACCTGTCAACACACACACACACACACACACACACACACGCACGCACACAAATGCATAAGTACAGAGTATGTACACACATAAGATACAATCGTGCATACACACACACACACACACACACAGATACACACAAACACAGACGTGAGGATGACGACAGCAGGTGTGTATTGGGAGTTGAGGGCAAACATTTAGCAGAGAGAGAGAGAGAGGGGGCAAAGAAGCTCCAGTACAGGGCCGAGACTAACAGCAGAGGGCAGCAAGCCTGGAGAGAAACAAGCAAAGAGGAGCAGGAAATGAAGTGCACAGAAATTTAACAGCATATTACAGCAAGAGAAAAGGTGACAGAGGGAGAGAGAGAGAGAGAGAGAGATAAATACAGAGAGCAAATGAGAGAGAGAGAAAGAGGGAGAGAGAGATTTAAGACGGAGGGTATGAGACAGTGACAGACTGACAAAAGAGTAAAGGGCACACAGATGTAGCTGCCAGCAAAGCCTTAATTGAATATGAGGAGGATGAGCGGAGCTGTGAGACAGCGAGGAGGACTGTGTGTGTGTGTGTGTGTGTGTGTGTGTGTGTGTGTGAGTGTGTGAGTGTGTGAGTGTGTGAGTTGGGGAGGATGAGCGGAGATGTGTGATAGTGAGGAGGACTGTGTGTGTGTGTGTGTGAGTTGGGAAGGATAAGCAGAGGTGTGAGACAGCGAGGAGGACTGAGGAGCAAATGGAAACGTCATCGAAAAAGGTGCTGCTGTAATCATACAGACTCAGGCACCATAGGAGAGATTTGTCAACGCAAAACAGGATCTGCTTTTAAATATAGATTCATGCAGTGATCAAAGTGAGTCAGCTCTGAGAAACAAAATGAGAAATTGTGTGTGTGTGTGTGTGTGTGTGTGTGTGCGTGTGTGTGTGTGTGTGAGTGTGTGTGAGTGTCTGTGTATGTGTGTGTGTTGGGGGGTAAAAAAGGGGGGGTTACAACAGCGTAGGAAAGTGAACGTGATGGGTTGTATAATATGCCTGTCTACCTGAATCTACCTTTCTTCCTGAGTCAGTTGCAACAGTAGGGCTGTCACTCTATGGACCCTTCTATCATCATACTGCATTTATGAGCAAAAAGCAATCTCTGGTCTTAAGAATGCTGACTCACTTTAAATAGTGGCCCTGCAGTGAGACTGCCAGAGAGGCACACTGATAAAGGCTTTACACACTGAGGGAGTGTGTGTGCTTATGCATGCATAAGTAAAGACTAGTTGTGTGTGTGTGTGTGTGTGTGTGTGTGTGTGTGCGTGCGTGCGTGCGTGCTGCAAATATACAGATCTGCTAGTACCCTCTGTGTTTAGCATGTAGCAATATGAATGAATGCGAGTCCCCTGCTTGTTTGTGTGTGTGTGTGTGTGTGTGTGGGTGTCCAGCACACACCTGGCTGTCTCCTTCCACTCTGTGGGACGTCCATCTCTGAAGGACAGCTCGTCCAGCTCGGTGAAGAGGTCATGGGGGACGTGCTCCACGTCGTCATCCTCCGTCCCCAGGATGAACTGGACCCGCTGGGACGGTGTGTCTGGGACAGAAACAGACACTGAGATTCTTCCTGTGCTGGACTCACATTTGTATCCCAGGAGCATCTGAAGCCATTTCCTTATTAAAGCCAAGGTAATGATAACAGAGCAAGCCTTGATATGACACGGACCTTATTTGGTCATACCTCACGTAAGTCATTAGCGATACTAAATATATTGTGCTGCACTTAATAGTGTTATGCTGGAACCACAGCTTTGTTAGAAAGGGTCGCTGAAGACAACTTATTTTGAACTAATGACTCCCGGACACATTGGCCTACACTGACAGACTAGCTTCCTTGTTTTTTCCAAAATGAAGTGGGAAAAAAAGTAGTAAAAGTGGTAAAAAACATTCGCTATGTCTTAATAAATGGTCACAAAATGTGAGAGAGTTTGGATGTATAGCGGTTAATGTCAGTGCTGTTGGCTATCTAATAGCTCACCTCTCCAAGTCTGCATTCCTGACCTTTTTTGGTGGCTGGCCGCCTGCCCCATTAGTTTCAATGTTCAGCTTTTATCCAGTGAGAAAAAATGCCGGCTCACAAACCGAACAGAAACTCACTACATATGTGGCCTACTCCAAAGCATGCAGTGTAAGCTACCTTGGCCACCGTACTAATGCTTAAACCTGGTTCAGACACTATTCAAATGGGCACAGCCAGATGTGTTGACACCAAGCCTTTGTTTGTGGCCCTGAAAATGGTCCACCTCTGCACATCTCTGCACATTAACATGCAGGTGGTGTGAGAGAGACAACGGGATAAGCAAACTGCTGTGGGCGCCGGATGCTTTTTGTTTAGAAAATGACTGAACAGAGGAACAGTGGGACGACGCACACACACACGCACATACCTTCCACATACACCCCCCCACACACACACACGCACACACACACACACACACTGTTGTCTTTAGCACATTATATCAGACGCGTACTGCATAACAATGAGGTGAATACCATCAGTTAACACACGGTTGCTATCTGCTACAGGCATAAATGAGGGATGTGAATAAAGAGGCCATGTCGTTTTATTCACACTTCCTGTCAACACACATACACCACACCTCTCTCCAACATTAGGGACGTGGTGTGATGGATAAATATAAAATACTAATAATACACACGCTATAGGCTTCAAGTTCAAAAACTTTCGCTGACATCACTTCTGTAGAATCAGATTAGGCACAGAAATGATAACACACACACACACATCTGGTCGCTCCTGTGCTATAAACAGTAATGTGCCATCTGGGCGGGTGAGTGACAGTGGCTTATTTATTGTACCTGGAGGAAGAAGATGCTTTGTGCTTGCTGCGTTTTCCAGGCTGTGTGTCGCACTAGTCGGGTGCAGAAGGCATTTGAATGGGGCTACGTGCGGAAAGCCGGGCCAAGTTTGCCTGGGCTGGGGGATGTTTATTTAACTTTGAGCAGAGAGCAAAAAGATCCATATCAACCTGGGATGTGGCAGCACATTAGGGATGAACATGTGCTGCACATTCTCACTTTACAATAGCACTGTCTCCCTCTCCATCTTTTTTTCCTCCCTCCCTCTCTCCTTTTCTCTGCTCCCCCCTGCTATCTCCCTCCCTCTCTCTCTCTTTCCCTCCCTCTCTTTTTCTCTCCCTCCACCCCTCTCTCTCTGTTTCTGTCTCTCTCATACTCTCTCTTATTTCTCTATATTCTCTCTTTCCCTCTTCTTAATATCCCTCTCTTCTTCTTTCTTCTACTTCTATTTGTCTCTCTGCTCTCCTCTCTCTTTCTCTATGTTCTCAATGCTCACATTTCTCTCTCTCTATCTCTCAGTGTTCCCTGTCTTTGCAGTGTATGTAAGAGAGAAGGAAAATACAGTGTTTCCCAGAGAGTTGAATTCCATTTGTGGTGGTTGGTTTGCAGAATTAACTTGAATGCAACAGTTTTTAACATATTAGCACAGCGTGGTTATGATGCTAACCAGATTTAAGCACAATTTAGTACAACCTGGAAAATCATTGTGTGGTGGTCAATGTTGATATTGTGGTGGGCCGCCACAAATAAGTCAATGTATGGGAAACACTGCACTGTGTGTAGGGGTCGACCGATATGCATTTTTTAAGGCCGATACCGATATCGGTATCTATGACTTAGCATGGTGGATAACTGACATTTGGCGGATTATCTGGGCCGATATTCATTGATCTGTTGCAATAACAAAATCACATACTGAATTTGATTTGAATACTTCTATGAGAAAAAAGGGCAAAATACGGAGTTAAGGATGATTTGTTGAGTAAATGTTTATCCTTTTACACCTTAAATGGACTAAAAGTAGGCTACAAATACAAATAGGCTGATACGGGTTAGGCTCCTAGGCTATTCTCCACACTGCTAGGCTGCAGATAAGAGGCATGCATTCTCTGGGAAACACGCACAACCTTGAATGCTGACAGCTGACTCGTTTTGTGAGACAAGTGCAGGAAATGGCGTGAGAAACATCAGTGTAATGCTACTGCAAGTATTCAAATTAGGCTACGAAACAAACAAGTCATTTATAAAAATAAAAAAAAACATTAGTCATAGTAAATTTGAACCAGCTGTATGTTGGATTAAACACAAAAAGGCACATTTGGACAAATGTTGGCCGATATCGATATACACCGATAAGTTGGCAAAAAAATGGCCGATATATCGGTCTACCTCTACTTATTGTGTGTGTGTGTGTGTGTGTGTGTGTGTGTGTGTGTGTGTGTGTGTGTGTGTGTGTGTGTGTGTGTGTGATTGTTCTTTCTTTCCCTGTCTCCCTCTCTTCTTTCTTCCACAGCATAGAGCAGCTCTGCAGGCCTGCTGAGTGTGTCAGCTCTGGGAGATGGGGACGGAGGGAGGGAGGGATGGCATGAAGTGAGCAGAATTGCCTTTTTTATCTTGCTCACACATATTTCATGTCTCCTAAATAAACTGGAGATGTGTGTGATAGAGTCAAAAAGAAATCAAATGGGTGAATTTGTGTGTCAGTGTGTGAGCATGCATGTGTGTGTGTGTGTGTGCACGCGTGTGTGTGTGTGTGTGCATGTGTGTGTGTGTGTGTGTGTGTGTGTGTGTGTGTGTGTGTGTGTGTGTGTGAGAGAGAGAGAGAGAAAGAGAGAGAGAAGAGATGATATACACAAAGTACAAGAGAGATAGAGAGGGAGATCTGTTCCATCACTGTCACAGGTTGTCCTCAGGAGGCTGTGTATCTCCAGAGGAGCAAGGTGTTCTATTGACAGCAGCCCCTGTTTCAGCAAATCACTCGCCCCAGGGTCCCTAAGCCTGCCTCCCTGGCTCCCTGAGGACACCACCCCGAGTCAGACACACTACCAGCAGACATGGCTAACGCTCTTCTCCCTCCATCTACTAGCATCCCTCTTGAACATCCTCTGGTTTCTACTTCTGCACTATCACCCTCTGGCTATCTTGCATACAAGGTAGTACGTAAGGGTTACTTACATTGCAGGAAAGGGCGGGATATGTGTAGATAACTGCCATATTGGCGTTACAAACTAAAACCCATGCATTTCTATGGAGAATTCTTTGAGTGCTATGTCTCTTCATTAGAAAGTCTCTTGTAGTGTGTACGCTGTTTGTAGAAGGTATGTATGTATGTATGTATGTATGCATTGTGTATGTAGAAGGTATGTATGGTGGTGTATGAATGCATGTACTGGTATGTACTGTATGGTGTACAAGGTAAGTATGTATGCATGGTGTGTAGAAGGTAAGTATGTATGCATGGTGTATGCGAGTATGTCACTCTAAGGGCTCCTGTTGCACCGTATTGAAGCTTGAATGTTATTTCTCATTTGTAAGTCATTTGGATAAAAGTGTCAGATAAATGAAATTAATAAATGTAAATCAAACATCTAAAGAGAGGGAGCTGATAGGAGAACAGGAGCCAAGAACAGACAAAGAACAGTAATGGATAAGAGCACTGGAACCCAATAGAGTGCTAGAGCAAACCTAGGAGCCAGAACCAGCAGAGGGGTAGGAACTGACAGCTGCCTGTGCTGTGATCGGTGTCTGGCCTCCTCTGGAACATCGCGTCCCCAGTGCAAACTTCAGACGACTGAGAGGTGGACAGTAAGCGACCGAAAAACTTTTGGGCTACTGCTACAGTTGAGCTGTCAGTGAAAGGAAATGGCTTCTAAAAGCTGACAGGCCCAGTACAGTGAGGGCTTGGAGAAGTGACATTTATGGGAGTGAGAAATACTTTTTTCGCTATTTCAGTTGGCAACCTGTGTGCTGAGCAAGCTGATTAGTGCAAGTGCTCTGTGCTTTACAGTACGTGGGCACCCAACTTCCGTGGGCACTCAACTAGCTCCTGAGAGGAATAATATAGCACTTTTCAGATTCTGCCCACTTCTGCATTTTCTTCTAACTTCTAACATTTGATTAAAAGCAACTCAATGTAGGAATTCACCATTTGCATCCTTTATCTTCGATGGTGCACGCCTGCACGGTGCAACAAAATTACATCTCCGACTGTCGCCATGATGGGTAAGTACCCCTCTACCGTTAAGGTGGTATCAAGTGTGTTGAAATTAACTAACGAAAAAGGGTTCTTGAGAACATGTTCTTTCATGGTACAACAAAATTACACTTTATATCTAAAATGCAAAACCTGTTGTCTTTATCCTTATTACTACAGACTATGGCAAGATCTACTCTGGGGCCGACCTATCTGATGACGTCCTCAATCCGATGGGGTTTCGTCTTGGATAGTGATCAGCTGACTAATTGATTTCAATCAAGGAGTCTAGACCTAGTCATATGTGTCTGAATGCACTACATGCGATCTGATGAAGGCCTTGTATGCGAAACGTTATCGCCCATTAAACATTCTTTCATGAACTCCGAGTGTGCGGCACCTTCTTTCTCTTACATTGGATTTACACACCGGCAGCCAGCACCTCGTCTTGGTGTGCATTACACCTCTCCTCCATACAGAAACAAAATTACACACCAGGTGTGTATCGAGTGTGCATCGACAATGTCAGAGACGTCATTCTCCTTATGAAGTCAGTATATCATCAAAATGAGTTTGAAGTTGTTATATTAAGGTAGAAGAACTACAATAGTGTTGCTTTAACACCAGAGTAATTACAGCATGTTGACAGCGCCAGGGCTTGAGACACTAGAGTCTCCCCTGGCCTCTCGACAGACTGTGGAGAGCAATACCTATTATCAGAGCACGCCTTCAAGTGCATTAGTCCTACAAGCCGGGAGTTGTTTCAGGGGCAGTAGACACTGGAGTAATTAAAAGTAAATAGCATGCCCAATCAGAGTCTTTCAATGAACATAGGCCTACAGCAGGCCGTTGTGACCCATAACCGTATCCTTTTATGAGACCTGGCTACAGCTGCAGTTAGCTGATCAAATGTAAGAGTTTGTCACAACTATATAAAAAAATAAGTAAATAAATTAAAAAGTTCTTATCTGATTATTATTCTCTGACAGCATGAGCCATACAGCTCGTGGTTCAAATAAATATCCCATAGTTTCCCATATGAGCCAAAGAGAGGTGATGCTTATCCAAACACTTCACACGAGGTCAGAGGTCAGGGGTGCCTCAGTGTTCCGAGTGTCATTTCATAAATCGGACTCAATTTCTCTCATAATGAAGACTCTTTTCCCACAGTCATCAGACGTATGACTGTTCGTGTATGCCAGTTATATCCAAAGGAATGTGGACCGTGGGACATCTGAAGAGCCTAAAGTCCTTATGTTTTTAAGCTAAAGCAGCCAAAGTGTTGGACATGTTTCACAGAGCATACTTGTCATACAGAGCACTTAAAATATACTTAAGATAAACTGTTAAGACCCTGCAGATGATCGCACCATGCATCAGTTATTCAGCAGAATGGTGTTAAGGCTAGGGGTGCACCGATCTGATATTAAGATCGAATATCGGCCCTGATATTGACAAAATAGATGGATCAAAGATCGGAAAATGTAGCAGATCCGTGGGCCGATCCGTTGAGTTTAATTAAATTTCTTGGACTGGGCCATGGCGCGCACACAGCGCACAACTAGCCATTTCCTGCCACTATTAGGCTACGTTTAGTGTTTGTCATTAGGCTACATCATTGTCATTACAGTTTGCCAGGCTTTATATTTCTGGTTTACTATTCATGATGTTATTAACCACCAATTGCCATAGATTAATTATGTTCATGCGTTTTTGTTGCATTTTTAGGCAACACATTCAAATGCGTGATGTTCAACACAAAATAGGCCTACTCAACTTACAATGCAGTATACTGTTTATTCACCACCATTCAAACTCGTTCAAACTCTGTGTGAACTTCCTAGGTTCTCGTATGGAAACCGGACTGCACCACTAAGGGTAAATAAAGGGGTTTCGTGGGTGATTAGTGGAGTGAACCATTTTGGCAGGGGTATTTTAATGAGTATCACTAGCATGGGATTTATATCTGCACAAAGCTGTTTTTGATGGGATAAAAAGACTGAAAAAGACAGATCGGTGCATCCATAGTTAAGGTTAAGGCCAACGCCCACTGGCAACGTGTCTATGGATTTGACGCTCAAGAGATAGAAAAATTTTCTAAACTTTGGTGTTGACGCGCCAGTGGGCTTTGCTCCGTTAAAAGCAGTTCTAAACTTTGGCGTCACTTGACGTGCGTCAGACGCCCCCAGTGGGTGTTGGCCTTTAAGCCCAGTTTAGTGTGGTCTGGTTCTGTCCAGCCTGGATTGGTTGTGGTCCTTACCATATGTGGGGGATTCTCTCCCGGTCTCTGGGTCGGAGTCCCTCTCCTTCCTCTTGCGGTGGTGCTTGTGTCCGCGGTCGCGGTGGCGATGGCGGCGCTTGCTCTCTCTCCCCAGGGGAACGTGGACCCCCACATACACAGCCCTGTGACCTGAGGGAGGACCAGACATGGAGGCATGTTAACCTCACAGAACAGATGAAGAGGCAGACAGATGAAGAGGTACTCACAACACAAAGAAGCATGGACTGAAAGTAGAAATATAACATGTATATAACATATATAAAATGTAAAATAAAAAATAAATATATTGTGCATAATTATCATTATTTAATATATATATATATATATATGGGGGCGCTGGGGCCAACTGTCTACAGCGCCCAAACATTTGGGCCCAAGTGCCCACGGGGACCCAGGTTTGAGTCTGTGCTGGGTCATCCCAATCCCTATTATCACAATTATATTTTTATATAAGGCAAAAAGCCCCAAAAATATACTTATAAAAAATACATATATATCTAAATAGTAATTTGATCTAAGACAGGGATGCTGATACAACAAACAGAGATGCTGATACAACAGAGAAACAAATGCATGAAAGAGTGTGTATTGAAAAAGGAAACCCAGGGAAAATAGAAAAAAAACTAACAGACCTGCACATCAGAAGGCTCTTTTTCAAGCACTTACGAAAATTGCCCTGTCCTGCCACTATCCAAGACCACAAATTCAATCTCACTTAGTTCAAAATATCAGTTATATCATGTTATTGTCTTGGCAAGCAGTGGGTGGGCACTTAAAATTGGCATATGTGCGAGGGAGCCGGGCCGCAGAAGGCACTCAGGATGCCAGCCAGCCCGGCGAGCGACGCGCTCGGACTCAAGGCTACCCGCGTTAGCGATGTCTCAGCTCCTACTCCACCCCTAGCTCCCACAGCAAGCGGCTCTGAGACGCAGATCAACTTCCTCTCCTCTTTTGCCAATGGCCGTTTCCCCTTCCCTTTTAGGATGAGAAAACAGCTGCATGGAATTAGATTTGCAAGAGCGGGTTGGAACACTAGATACACACAGAGCTTCAATCTCCAGAGAAGAGAGCGAGAGACAATGAAAGGGAGAGAAGGAGGGAGAGAGAGAGAGATAAAGAGAGAGAGAGCAAGAGAGAAAGAGAAAGAGATAGAGATAAAAAGAGAGAGAGAGGAAGACAGAGATAGTGAAAAAGAGAAAGAGTGGGAGAGAGAGATAGGGAGAGATATCTACATATTTTTAGTGCTGTGAGACAGAGATGTTCTTGGCAAGGCCAATAGGTAGGGGACAAAGGGATGTTGGACATGGCTCAGCCTTGACGAGCTGCCAAACAGTCTTGTTTCCGATGAAACTGTCTTAACACTTCAGGACGATAATGTGACATTTATCTCCCCCGTTCTTCTAACGGATATTTAATACCATAGAAAGCCAGGCTCATCATAACACTTCACTGCTATCTAACTCTACTGGAAAGAACCACGCTGCCGGATATATTTAGACACTTCCCTAAATATGTTTGAATGATGTAGTCCTCGCGTTACTGAAACAGCAATGGGAAGATGGAAAGACCAAACAGTAAAATAATGTCTCTACAGCAGAGACGATATTCTGAATTTTTCAAGTTAGGGCTCCAGGGAACACAGGAATAGCTATGTCTAAATCTGTAATGCGTGAAAATGGGATACTTCATTTACTGGATGGAAGATACTGACAGCACTGCACCAGTCTACCTTACAGTGCAGGAAAGCATGTCTTGTGTCTCCTATCTAGGCTCTTTGGTCTTTGGGGTGAAATTTGTTAGCTTCACTGATGGAAAGGAAAAGGCCTGAGGAACTCAGAAGGAACTGAAGCCAGTTCCTCAAAGTGGAACCATTTTAGAGAAGGTTCCTCTCTGCACCCTTCCACACTCAGAGATGGGAAGTGGAAAACAGAGGGGGGAGGGGCAGGATGCTAAGCCCAATTTGGGTTGAGTAGGGGGCAAGTCAATCAGGAGTATTTCTGGAGCCACTGTGACCCCAGGGCTACAGATGATCAGACGCTCGCACAGCATCGCTGAAAGGGGAGAGTCAATTAAAGAGTGTCTGACACTACGCTCGTCACACTGACAGACAGACACACAGACACAAACACACACACACACACACACACACCACAGAGAAACACACACACTCTGAAAGGGGAAAGTCAATTAAAGTGAATGCCGACAGCTCATGAACGAGATTGGGGCGGGCGAGAGCGGGCCGAATCGGGTCGGACTGGCACTGCTGGCAAGGATGGCAAGCCACGCTAACACCATGCCAAGGCCACACGCTGCTCATCCCACACTAGCACCTGTGCCATCTGTTCCTGGAGTCAGGCTAAATACCAACAATGGCGCACGAACACGCACGAACACACACACACACACACACACACACACACACACACCAACAAAGTACAAGCAGGGGACTCGCAGATACATATTGCTAGATGCTAAACTCAGAAGGTAGCAGGCAGGTATACACACACAGACACAAACAAACATATTGCTTCCTCTCCCTCACTTAACAGAAAAACTGCATTGCCATAGAATTTATAAGATCCAAGGAGGAATTAAATGAATCAAAATAATAAGCAATTCCTTCAAATAAATGGAGAAGCCAACCATCATTTAGGCTACAGTATACAGCTCAGTAAACCCCCCTCTCCCCCTCTCTTAAATCAAATCACATCAAATTGAATGAAATGGCCTGGCAGGAGAATAAATGCATGATATGCTTTGCCAAAGCAAAACAGGTAAAATATTGAACTAAGACAAGGTTGGCAGTCTATCAATTGCCTATTAAATATTTTAGAGTTTATTGCAGGAGGCCTCCTCTCTGAGGTGACTCACTCTCTAGTTCCTCCTTCTCGTAGTTGGTGTGTGGGGCGAAGTTGGTCTTGCCATGGTCCACAAGGGCCTCCTCACTCTGCCCCTGTGAAAAGGAAAAAACACACACACACACACACAAACACAAAAAAAGAAAGAAAGAAAGAAAAATAAACATACCATTAGGGTGAGCTTAAAATCCAATCACACACTCAATGTCCCGTTCAAAAGCACACACAGACAGGCACACATGTTAGGGTTGTGCACTGCCTACAACCTCATGATATAATATGCACAATGCAGAGGCCACGACATGATGCATACTACAATACATCGTTCTGAATGACCTTGTCCAAGAATTCATTCCAACAGTAGTTTGTCATAATTCTGCATTACAGCAAAGGCAAAGCCTTGAAGTCAGCGATTTTACACAATTTCAAACCCATAAAATTAAACGTTCTCCAATAATCTCCTCATGACCACTAGCTGCCCATTTCGTGAGTACACTGTAACAAACCTGGGCTCTGTAAGCAGCCCAGGCTTCGAAAACTGGAAACAAACGATGTGGGGGCAGCCTGGCCCACTAACAAAAACAAAACCTTGCCTGGAGTTTCTCTGGGAATACTGAAAGTGGGTGTGAGCTACCTCTATGGAATGTTTGGTTTGGTCCTTAGTTCAAATATAATGTACGTGTTTGGGACAAAAGCGCCTGTTAATACATTTTAATATACAAACAAAAAAATGTCCTACGAAATCGCTGATTGTACCTTTAAGGATGGCACAACTTAAACACTTCAATTCAGTCCTACACACACACACACACACACACACACACACACACACACAAACACACACACAGACACACACAGACCTGAACACACATTCACATACACACACACTGTACATAAAACCAGACACAGACAAACACACACAGCAGGCAAAAAGACATACATACACACACACACACATACTGTACACACACACACACACACACTCTAATTCAGTCATGCATGCAACCCCACTCAGAAATGCAAACATAGCGTGTCATAGCGAGTCCAGGGTCAGCGATGAGCCCATTAGCCTGGCGGAGGCAGGCAGGCACATCTAATGAACAAATACAGGTAAAGGTCAGGAGATGACATTAAACACACATCATGTCTGTGTGGCTAGGAAGGGTCACTGCAAAGATGCTGATGGAGTGTCCAGCTACACCCCTGACCAAACATGGGCTTTTGCCTGAGCATGTCTGGGCAGGGTTAACTTAGTTTGAATGTTTGGATCGTTGTGTACTACATACCAGTGTTGATTAAAGATCATGGTGTTAGGTGGGTCAGCAAATGTGTGTGTGCAAGTGTGTAACTTGTGGACAGTGATTAAAGTTAGCCTCTTCCTGGCTTGGCTGTGGTGGAAAATATGTACCCCAGAAGACTGCCAAAAGATGGCAACTGGAATTTGAAAGAGAAGAACGAACATAAGAACGAATGAAAGAACAAACAAACAAATGAATGAAAGAAAGAAAAAGGGAAAGAAAGATAGAAAGAAAGCCCTGAGAGAAAGAAAGGGTTTCATATGACACAAGACAGATTTGAGGGCAGGAATCCACAGAGAGTGACAGAGAAGATAAAGATGCCTAGTTGACCAGTGAGTTTTCCCTATTAGCACACCCTGACAGTCAGCCATGCTAAGCAGCCTAGGACTCGTTTAGATGTATTAGAAGTATTCACCACTAGTGAAAAACAATTGCTCTGGTGTCATGGAGACAGATGTAAACAAGGCATTTTTCAACATGACGAGGGAGTGAGTAGCCAACAAAGCGTTGGCTTTGGTTTACATTGCTGCTAAGGCCTGAATGCAAACAAAGCTTTGTGTTTGCATTTTAAGTAGCATAGTAGACCCTCAACAGTCAAGTGCTGTCTGTCATCTCCCCCATGTCTCCCACATGATAACAGCAGCAGTGGTAGCACAGACACACTCACACACACACACACACATACTGTACACACCACACACACATACACACACACACACACACACACAAGCGCACACACGCACACACACACACTCACACACTACATTGAAGCAACGAAGACTCATTTCTTCAGAAAAAAGACAAAATTATTCTTTAACAGTTTAACAGAGCGCACAGATGGGAACAGTTTTAAAAAGACCAAAAAAGCTAGCTTCTCCTCCACTGCCTAGCCTTTGATCAAATGTACCCACTAATATTGGGTTTGATTTAAGGCATCCAACATTAATAGATCTCTGCAGACAGTTGCGTCTGGATATAAAAATGTGTAATATGAGACATACGGCTCACATGGTGGATTAGCACCCAGTGGTGAGATTGAGACGTAATAATTCATGAGGTGGTAATTGGCAATTGTGCAGGCTGTTGACTGCACGCCCCGATGGGGCGAGAGACGTTTTCGGGCATTATAAGGTGCGTCTGGATGGAACATTGCACTATCAAGTGTCACCAAACTGCCTGGAGTGGAGAAGCACACACATCGGCACACACACGCCTGCAGAGAGACACAAACAGTAGCAGAGCTTGTCACACACACAAACACACACAAATTCACACAAAGACACACACTCAAACAGACAGACAGACACACACACACACACATACAGTACACGCACACAAGCACACATACTGACACAGAAAAACACACAACAGACCCTACACACACATGCACAACAGGTTTTTGTATAGCAAACTGAAGAACAGTGAAAAGCCTCCTCAAAGTGCCAGAACCTTCTCACGAGGCTGCAGACACGTTTCCCCAAGTCACGGGTCAATTAGGAACTCCCACCTGAAGAGCACAAACTCTGAGTGACAGCATGCATAGGCCCTAATTTAACACGCGCTAAACGCCCACACACACACACACACACACACAAACAATATGATCTATAGGCACCAACCCAACTGCACACAAACTCTCTCTCTCTCTCTCTCTCTCTCTCTCTCTCTCTCACACACACACACACACACACACGATCAAGTAGAAACCCAGCCACACACATGCACACAAAGGCACTTGCACGCCTTCAGGAAGACAGCCTGACAGAACATTACACACAGAGACCTTTAATTACATCAAAAACCAAGGCACAACCGCATCTGCAGAGACCTACACACACACACGAACACGGATGCAGACACACACTCTCTCTCACACACACACACACACACACACAGATGCAATAACACACACACTTACAGACACACACACAAACACACACACAGATGCAATAACACACACACTTACAGACACACACACACACACACACACACACACACACACACACACACACACACACACACACACACACACACAGAGCTAAGGCTTTTTGTTATTTTAGTTGGAGTCTGTAAATATAGGCCTACTATTTCAGACGTGCAGTCTTACACACAGACGTACACAATAAATAATAATAAAAAAAAGACAGGAAACAAAAGGCTGTAGGTTCCTCATCAGAAAAAGCGGTGTGTTTGTGTGTGTGTGTGTGTGTGTGTCAGACAAGGACCGAGGACAGCGGTGTGTCTGTTTCTTCCCCAAATAGGCAGCCAGTCATTAGCCAGTCACTGCTTCTGTACATTCAGCCCTGCAGGTCACAGACAGACACACACACACACACACACACACAATGAGCCTAACAGGATCCCCAAATAACAAGGTTGCTCTGTCCACATCCAGCTAAATAGGACCCAGTAGAAATGATGACTAATTCAGTGTCTTACTGTGTGTGTGTGTGTGTGTGTGTGTGTGTGTGTGTGTGTGTGTGTGTGTGTGTGTGTGTGTGTAGGTGTGTGTGTGGGTATGTGTGTGTGTGCGTGTGCTGTGTTTGTGTTTGTAACACCTCTACATGTGTGTGTAGCATAGCCAGACACCTGTGAGGAACAGCATACACACTGTCCTGTTGTTTCCACCTCTCAGACAGGGCCTGCACTGGACAGCCTCAAGCACCTCACTCTGCCCGAGTGTTCCTGGCATTAAGTAGCTTATAACCTCGGTCCACCCACTGACAAGCGGCCAGTGCACTCGCTGAAATACTGGTAGCAATGCTACCTGATGATTTGAGTCAAACCCTCCATAGGGTAACAGTACTAGGCTACACCAAAAGGCACCAAACTCCACACACTGCTCTAAGAGTGAACATAATCTACCCAGAAAGTTACACTCAGAGACGGTTGATGAATCGAGACAATTCATGGATGTTTTCATCTTATGTTAGTTTGCAACAATATACAAGTTTAACCAAATTCCTTAGCTGCTAGCTCGCTAGCAAACATTACTAACATTACGATATTGATCTTCTCTTATTGCTCATTCAGGGGAAAGCTTATGTTGTGACATTAACGACCACTGACCTAGAATCCTTCTTATATAATTTGTTTCCACTGGCGAAGCCTGAAATGTTTTATCTTGGTAAGCTAAAGTATCTTTGGTTAACTGCATGATGAGTGTTTAAGGCCTCAGCAACAACATCCACATTACTAACATTAAATAATTATATCTTTAAAGTGGCACATAGTGTGTTACTGTAGTGCACTTCAACGGGAGTTGAGGGAAAAGTAAACAAAAATCTGTGAAGGGAGTGATGTCAAACTCTTAAAAGAGCCAAGCCATTTTTACAGGGGTCTACTGACAGTCTTATGGTACCTTGGGAGAGATAACGTGGAAGCAGTACATAATGGAGACATTTCAGTTTAAAATAGTCTGCTATTACATAGCGATACTCACTATTATTTATTTAATTGGAGAAAAACAGAAAACGTGTTCCAATTCATTGCATTTTATGCTAGCCTAAAAATTATTTATGTGGTAGAAATATCAGTAGAGACAAGTAAACAAATGCAAATAGGCTACTCGTACTCGGTTTGAAATAAATATCACTAGTTAAAACATTTCAAAATATAGTACACCTGGATTGTGTTGCATTCTGTGACTTTCAGTCTATTAAAGGGTATTTTCCAGTAATATATTTCATTATTGAAGATTTTTTAAAAATAGTGTTATAATATTGTCTCGTCTTGTTCTAGTGAACCCAATATCGTGTATCGTCTCGTGGGCTGAGTGTATCATCACACCCCTAACATTAAATCTAAAACTAATATCTCTTTTGCTACATTTACAATACTTAGGCTAAAGCAAGGAAAATGTCTATGCGTGTAGTTATCAGAAACTTTCGAAGTCATCAATATAATTATCTATTTTTCAAATCTTGACCTGCCTGGCTAACACTTGAAATCAGGCACAGTGCCAGAGAATTTTAAGCCCTCCATCTAAACCTGGCTTTAGGGGGTTTTTGCGCTCCTAAAACAGAGCGCTTTGGTAACGGAGCGAGAGCTGCATCCTCCCGTCTGGGTCAGATGAGGTGAAGACCGACTGTAGCGTCTGCTACTGCCGTCATTTATGAAAAATCAATGGAGACAGAGAACACACCGACTGACAGACACCCTGATGTCACGTCTCATGGCGATGATCAAAACAAGCAGAAAGCATTAGGTCCCCCACAGGTTAGAATCTATGGCGAGAGAGAGAGAGAGAGAGAGATATGCTTTATGGAGCTCACTGGAGCAAACTCACTGTGCTTTGATTATAATGCAGAGTACATACACTCACTCAGTCATACACATACACACACACACACAAACAAGCACTCAATCACCCTCTGACATACAAGCGCACACACACAAACAAGCATTCAATCACTGAAACAACCACACACACACACAGATAGACATGGCCACAGTCTGACAGGCCTCTCCCTGGAGAGTGTTCTGAAGGAGGTGATGGATATGACAGGTCTGCATCACAATATGTGTGTGTGTGTGTGTGCGTGCATGAGTCTGAATGTATTTCAACACAATACTTTCATTTTATAGGTTGGCGAGTGTAAGTGGTATAGATAATGTACATCAGTGAATGTGCTCACGTTTCTGTGTGTCTGAGTGTGTGTGCACGTGCATATGTCTCAGCCTGTTTATGCCAGCATGCTACATGTGCTTACCGTGTGCGTGTGTGCATGTGAATATGTTTCAGCCTGTTTATGGAAGAATGTGCTACATGTGTGCGCATGTGTGTGTGCATGTGTGTGTGTGCAGAGACAGTATTGGTCTCCACAGCAGCAGCTCGAGCAGAGGACACACAGCACCTGTTCTCCATCCCCTCGGGATATGGCCTGGTGGCAGCTCTTTAACTACACATGGGTCAATGACAAATAAGCCTTCAAAAAGTATATATTTTTAAAAATCTGTATAAATGGACAGAATACATTTATTTGAAGTTGGAAGAGTGTGTTTAAACAAGTCTTAATGGTTGCACAACATTTACAAGGTTTAAATGGAGTTTTAGACTGTATTTGCAATTTCACCAGCAAAAAAATGTCAGGTGGTACAACCGAAAGTTTCTTGAAAAAAAAACTCACTTCCTTTTTTTTTTCCTAAGTAAATATTTTAGTAAGTATACCTGAAAGTGTCTACAGTGCCCAACACATTATTATTTTGTAGTTGAGCTGGGTATTAAAAGTAACTTATGGATTCTTTATTGTAGGGGGCAGGTATTTTGGGTTTCCAACATCAAACTTTAGATTTAAAATGTGAATAAATACTCTATAAATTTTAAAAGTATATTGTTGCATAGAATGATTATTTACATCACAATTTCCAAACATTTGTTCACTTCAATCTCCCATTTCTTGGTTTAAATTAGTATTTTACCTGGTTGCACCACCTGACGATGCGGTTGCGCCGTCTGACAAGATTCATAATAACAACACATATGTTGAATAATTTCATTTTTATTTCACAGAATAAAACAATCTCAGGTGTCTTGGGTCTATTCAAGTATTAATTGGTAAAGATAACAACTTGTTATCATTCTATTTAAAGAAACTAAACAGATCAGAAACAACATTACATGGCAAAATATCACTTCATATTCATTAGAAACTGAATAGGCTTGAATGAAGCACTAATTGGTACAGATAAAAACAGGTTATTCCATTTAAGTAAACTGTACTAAACTGATCAGAAAGAACATTGTGTGAGCAACATTACATGACAAAATATCACTTTATATTCATTAGAAACTGAATAGGCTTGAATGAAGCACTAATTGGTACAGATAAAAACTGGTTATTCCATTTAAGTAAACTGTACTAAACTGATCAGAAAGAACACTGTTTGAGCAACATTACATAACAAAATGACACATCATATTCATTATAAAGTGAACAGGCTCCAATGAATGGAATTGATTCATGTTAGGCGGGCCTACTAAAGCAGTCCCAGTCGGCATTGGTAAGACGCGTGTGCCTTGAATTAAGTGGCTCTGGTTCGGATATTACTTTTATAACATCAGTGTGGTAATATAAGGTAACATCTGCAGGATGGGGCCAAGTGAAAGCATTCTTGGAGCCAAACTGCTGCATGCAGCTGACCTCTAGCTCTTCATCAAACACCTGAAGAACCTGCCCCACAAATGGCTGTTCCTCATACCTTACCAAGACAAATTTTCCAGTAAGACCCTGTTGAACATTTACACTTGCCTCGGCACTGCTCGCTGGAAAGCTTATCATGGTGGGTTTGTAGCATTGGCAGATGTCAGGCCTGCTACAGAAACAGGACAGCTCTCGATGTAGAATTGTCCCTGGTTCAGTTGACAGGATCTGGTGTATGCCCATAGTTCCCTTTACCAGGGGCACAACTTCAGGGACAGACTCATCATACTTCCTGATGTCCTCCTCACACACCCAGAAAAACTTAATTGCACTTGATTCCTGTCTCTCCTTCAAAAATTGGTAGAACTCCTCTGGGGTTTGAATGTCTACTCCCATGTTGACAGAAGAGTCAGCCATCCTTTTAACAGCACCCCCAACCCCGTCTGGTGCACCTTTCCCGTGAGACTTCTCAGAAAAGTTCCAAGTGACCTGCTTGAATCCTGATAGGAAGGGGATGGTGCTCAGCAGGTAAAAGTTCTTTTTATTACGGTACTGGGTGACCGGTCCATCGCTCATCACATGGAGAGTAGTAGGACGTGGGTTGCGATTGTCCATAATATCTTTAATCACAGGCTCAAGGTGGGCCCACACAGCTCTCTCATCGTGCCGGAGGGACCCAGAGATAGTGGCAAAGGATTGCACTCCACCTGAGGAGTAGGCAACACAGGAGTGTACAGTGGCCTGCCTTCTGTTTCCTCCAAAGTGGAAAGCCTGCACTTCCCTGTTGAGTTTGCAGCCGAAATTTTCTGCAAAATCAACATGCACAACTATCTCATCATCTCTAAGGCTGTCTTTTAATGCCCTGCACTCTTTGGCCTGGTGGAGCCAATTAAAATGGTGCTTTGCAAGACCATCAAGCTTTCGGTTGAAAAGCTCCAACATTTCAGATGATGTACCATGTTGTGTCTCTTTCACAAAGTTCATGAATGTCCTTTGCTCCTCTGTGACCGGTTTTCTCACCCACTGAGACCACACCATCATCTCCTCTGTCTGGGGTTGTGAAACTTCAACCTCAGTATAGCAGCATTTTGCACAGATTCTGTACATACAGGCCTTGTTGTCTGGATCACATACAATTGCAGACAACAGCTCAGAAACACTAGATGTTTTCAGAAGACCTTTCTGCTGCAGTTTTTCAGACAACAGTTTCACATTTTCATGGTCCATGCAGGCACATGTATTCCTGTCAGATGCTTTTGGCTGAGTCACATAGAAAGGACAATATCTGACGAATTGTCTGTAAGAGAGCATGCGGGACTTCTCCATTTCAGAATTATATGAGATATGGAGTTCCGCTAGGGGTTTAACAAGAACACGGCGTTGCTGTTTGTTTTTGTTCTTTGTCACTGTATCTTTTTTCCCTGGCAGCAAACGACTGTTCTCATCACGACAGAGGAACTCCACAACTGTTTCTTTCCTTTGTAGAGCCAGTTTTTTTGCACCCCTTTTTGTAGATTTAACATTTTCCTGACTCCTAGCTCTGTTCTGTCTTAATCTTTCTAGGCGTTTTCTAAATTTTTCTGTTTCTTGTCTGGCAGCCTCCATTTCCCTTTTCATCTTGTTCATATCACGGCGCAACTTTGCTCTCTCTCTTTTCCATCTAAAGCTGCTTGCTCTCATTGGTGTGGAAGATGCTCTTGGTTGCTGATCATCTAAACTGTTCTCTGCATGAATGTTAGGGGGGTCAGGCTGAAGTTGTGCTATTGGTGGGGGATCCACTGACTCGGGTGTTACTGCTATGGGAGTTGTATCCAGTGACTCTGGTGTAAAATTCAAGATTTCCTCCATAGCCCTTTTCCTTTCCCTGTTCTTTCTCTGATCTTCCTTCCACTGTTTCCTCACTTTATCCTGTTCTGCTCTAGACAGCTGGCTGATTGGAGGCTTCACACATTTTCCCTCTCTCTTCCTCTTTTGATAACTATAAAAACAAATACTAAGGTTAACTGAAATGTTCTAATGTTAAGTCTGACTGACTGCTGTACAAAATAACAACTACACAAAAACTGGCTTATCTACATGTATTACCTTTCTTTCCTTCTTGCAAGATATCTTTCTCTTGCAGCTGGATCATTTTTAATGCGCTGCCTGTAGCGTGCTGCTTTTTCTTTGCTTGATAGTGGCATCTAAAATCATTGAAAAGGATATTTAAAAAATGTAATAATATAAATATATTTAATGTATATAGTTACTATTAATGTACATTTAATTAATATTTTTTTAAATATTCAATAGTATATATCAGGTTAACATGTTTATTTCATCAAGAAAGGACATTTCTTCTGGTTGTGCCACCTGACTTACTGGTTGCGCTGCCTGACATTTGCTACTAATTCCCAATTATTCAGGCATCTACTTGGACACCTATATAACCTTTTGACTTTGCTAGCTAGTTCATTCATTCATTTTTACAAAACAATAAAGAGTTTTAGATTAAAATAACTTTTTCACAGCTTTACATTGGTTGTACCACCTGACATGTGAAACTGTACAAGTCTAACTATGAAGAAAAAACAGCTATTTTTATCAATATTTGAGAGAGATTTACAAACCTTTCACTCATCAGTAAAGGTCACTTGGGGTCCTTTTGATGATGCAATATCCTGTTAACTCATCTCTCTCTTCAATTCAAAATAAAAGTTGTATGAATGCGGTTGCGCCGCCCTGACATTTCAGATATGCACATTTCCGGACAAAGTTGCTTTCAATATTCCAAACAATTTAAGAACAATGTAACTATTAAACTTTGATTATTTGAAAGGTTTTCAATATAAAATTATGCCACCATATTAATATTATATTAATTGATATTTAAAATTACATATATAATGCATTTTACATAGTGTTAACTTGCTCGGACGGTTGCGCCACCTGACATTTTGAGGGTTTGAGATGGCAAAACATAAAATATGTATCATTTTTATGACAAACTGGAAATATGTTCAAATTAAACAGGTTTTATAGAATAAAATAATGCTTAATATATATCATTAAAAAATATTTTAAACCAAAGTAGTGCACTCGGACACGAAAATCTGCACGTCACGTCATTGACCCACATACTCTACTACACGTCTTTAACAGCAGCTGCCACACACACACACACACTCAAAACCACAGTAGCCCTGATCCGACTGTCAGTCTAGTGCAAGCCAATATGAGTGTAGTGCATGTGTGTGTGTGTGAGATAGATAGAGAGCAAGCAAGAGAGTGGGAACATGAACCCCCCTATTCACATCACAGTCATTCTGTCCCTCCATCCTCTTTCCCTGCGCTGCCCCAGTGCACGCTGGGATACTGGAGCCGAGGCTGCGGTAGAGTGCCAATGACATGCTGACATTGAGGATCGAAGTCAACACATTAGCATACTGCAAACGGGCAGCAGCCTTGCGACGCAGGTTGTCAGTGTTTCTCCACCACAATGTGACTCTTCCCCAGTAGCGTGGCGGTGTTGTCTGGAGAGGGCTCGATAAGACTGAATGCCTTCAGGGGGCTGAGGCTATCCATGGGGTGGGGTGGGGTGGGGTGAGATGAGGGTAAATATAGTGGATTATGGGAAACCTTTTGAAGTACTACGACCAGAGAGAAAGAGGAATAACATTTCCACATGTGTTAGGGCTTTGGCTGGTGTCCGTTTACTCAGAGGCTGATCAACTGTTTTCCTGGTCACAGGTGTGTGTGTGTGTGTGTTGTGGGAGTGTTTGTTGTCTTTGGAGGAATAAACATAGGAAGTTTAACTATTTCACCACAAATGAGGGAGAACACACATCTTTCTAAGTAGTGTTAGGGCATTGGCTGTTGCCCTCTGACTGATATGAGTTGTGTTTCTGGTCACTAGTGTGTGTGTGTGTAGGTGTGATATTCCATGAAATGGTGTAGGTCACATGTTCATGCATGCTGTTTGGAGCACGACCCTTCCACCCTTTCAAGTATCAATGATGCAATGCCAATACCTCTGAATGCGTGTGTGTGTGTGTGTGTATGTCAGTGTGACCTAGTCATTCTAGTCTAAAATAAACCTCAGGAGCATGTGCTTTGTCTGTGTGGAGCACAGATGCACTGTGTGTGTCAGTGTGTGTGTCTGTATGTCTGCGTGAGGATATGGACGTGTGTGTGTGTTGGTGGGTGCCATGGTGGGGTACCAGACCAATCTTTATTTGCTGACCCGGTGGTTATATTTGTGTTTGTGTGTGTGTGTGAAGACATCAGGAGGTATCTTTGGCATCTGAGTTTGCAGCAGAGTGTGGGTGCTGTGGTGGGGCGCTGACTCCAAGGTCACCTCCTGAACCCTGAACGCTTACCGACTGACATCATACATGCCATACAAGTGTGTGTATGTATGTGTGTGTGTGTTTGTGTCTTTGTAAATGTGGGTGTTTGTCTGTGTGTGTCTCTAGTGTGTGTGTGTGTGTCTCTGTAGTGTGTCAGTGTGTGTGTACAGTATGTGTGTGTCAGTGAGTGTGTCTCTGTAGTGTGTGTATGTGTGTGTGTATTTGTGCGTGTGTCACTGTAGTGTGTGTGTGTGTGTGTGTGTGTGTGTGTGCGTGTGTCAGTGAGTGTGTCTCTGTAGTGTGTGTGTATTTGTGCGTGTGTCTCTGTAGTGTGTGTGTGTGTGTGTGTGTGTGTCAGTGAGTGTGTCTCTGTAGTGTGTGTATGTGTGTGTGTGTGTGTGTATTTGTGCGTGTGTCACTGTAGTGTGTGTGTGTGTGTGTGTGTGTGTGTGTGTGTGTTTCTACGTATTGTTTGTGAGGTATCTCAAGACGGTGGCGTGTGCACCTCATTCTCTGTTGACCACCTATAAAAGCCTCCGCTGTGGCAAGGCCCTGTGGTGTCGGGTGTCTGACAGGATGAAAGAAAGGCATTGGCAAGCCAGCCAGGGTACTGCCAGCCTGGCGCAGTGAGTGAACCTGGCGCAGGCAGCAGTGGGGTAGAAACTAAGAGGAAATGCCACCTCCGCCTGCACACCAGCATGATGACTGCAGTGACCTTTCAGCAAGCTGGCGCCCAAAACAAAATGCACATCCGCCCAAGCGCCTCGAAAAAAACAGACCCGCTTTGCTTCGGGTCAGAACAGATAACAGATGACCGGAGGGCTCACAGAGTTGAATCTGGGCCAGACGCAAGCCAGATCGGGGCCAGACTGGCCTGCTATCAGGGTGGCCCAGCAGCTGGCTGGGTGCTGAAACTGAGCCAGTTCTGTCCCCTGTGCTGTGGACCTTATCGGCACGGCAATCCCCAGACGCCAGTGCTAAGAGATGTCATTCCCGCACTTAAAGAGAGAAAAGGTCACTTAACATTGAACTGATTGGCTGGGGTTGATATGATTCGCCCAGTGTGTGTGTGTGTGTGTGTGTGTGTGTGTGTGTGTGTGTGTGTGCGTGTGCATGCATACTCTATGTGTGTACGTGTGTGCGTGTGTACATAATCATTGAGGAGGATATAATGGTGAATAATTCATAGCCGTTTCTATCTGTAGCAGACTGCTTTGTGCAGCCCTTTCACAAAGGCACATGCTGTCAACAAAGATGAAAACAAACACAGCAGGTCTTATTCCAACGTGAGTGAGTGTGTGTGTGTGTTTCTGAAGCTGTGTTTCCATGCATGCATGACAGAATTTCCATGCTATTATGGATGTTGTATACTAGAATCTCTCTATCTGTGTGTGTGTGTGTGTACGTATGTGTGTGTGAAAACACCCAAGGCAATGCAGTGTATGAATGTAGAGCAGAACTTGTTGGAACACACACAATCAATATCGGTACGTCTTTTGGCCAAATAGCCTCGCAACCAGTTCAGGATCTGTAGTGTAGACCACGACTAGCCCCTGTGTATTGTCGAGCATGTGTGTTCATGTGGTTTAGGCGTTGCCTGTTGCGGGGAGCCCCATGTTGAGGTCTGAGCCCTCTACACAGGCCCCTACGGCCCATCCTGTGGCCCCCGTTGTGGGCTCCCTATGCCTCCGGACGGACCCCACAGAGAGGTGGAGCAGCTAGGGAGTCCTAGGAAGACCCACCTCTGCTGTCCCTCACGCTGTGCCATTTCCATCACATTTCCATTTGATTTATCTAGCCCAGCAGATGCACAGATAGGACACGTCTAGCCAGATGGCAGCGGGTTCTGGAACGGATGTGGCTCAGGTGTGGCTGGGAAGTGGCTCAGATCTGGCAGCGCTGGCTATTTGTGTCACGTTGTAGGCTAATCTGTTTAGGCTGTCCGCCTCAGGACATTTGAGCGTCTGCTGCCCAGTATGGGTCCCTCCTGTCCGCTGACGGTTGTTTGGGTTTGTGTTCCCCACAGACGGCCAGCTCAACCTGGGAACAGGACTGGCCCGGATGCGGTGCAGCTCAGATCTGCTTCATCTGTGGGCCTCACTGTCTGACCCCAATTTTTCCACCAGGTCCCATCTACACTCTGTGGGCTCACTGCCCAACCCCAATTTTCCGCAAGGTCCGTCTGCAATTCTGTCTGCGCCTGTGACACTGCGTTCCTGGAGTTTATTGCCGCCATACTCAGTGTCATTGTCACCAAGTGTACCAGCACGCATCAGAAGCATCCCAGACACGGCTCTCTCCACTCGAGTGCGCCTAGTCTATTTTGAATTCCCTGACGCTTCTCCAACTCTATTCCAAGAAAGCACTGTCACAACCGAAACGTGAGAGTCAGGTGAAATCAAGAGTAACGCACTCATTGTCTGCAGCCCACTCAACCTCTGGGTAATACTACTGGCCTGCATGAGCAATTTAGCCTCGATTGGTCTCGTGCATTCAGACCTACAGTAGAAGCAGACTATAACATGAACCCGTCCAATCAGCAGAGGAGAATTGTGTTGAAAATGGGCTTCACCTCACTCCATCCAATCAATCTGCTTGATGGGACTCAAACCCATGACCTCGATGGTTTCAAACATCTTGCTCTGTGAGAGATTGAGCTCCAGGAACATGCTGCCAGCTGGGCTAAGCTAGCTGATGGAGCTCTGGGGTGGTCTCTGCACAGGCCCAGTGGAAGTATCAGGGGCCATCTTTACCGCACCATTCCCACACACATCCTCCGTTCTCATCCCTCGCTTCCGCAGAGCTTGCCCTCCTGATCCATGTGACCCCACTCTTTTTGGCAGTGAGAGAGAGAAAGAGAAAGAGAGAGGAAAAATGAGAAAGAGGAATTATTGAGGCGAGTGAAGCGATTCCGTGAAGAGAAATGTCATGGAGGAGTTGAATGTCTCTCATGACATCTTGCTCTACCCGGGGTCTCTAGTTAAGGGATACTGAATGAGCACAGTTTGACCATAGGCCAAATATTTCGGAACGGACTAAAATAGAAACGTTCCCATGGCGGTGCGTGTGAGTGAGTCTATATGGGTGCATTTATGCTATCCCTGTGTGCGTGTGTGTGTGTGTGTGTGTGTGTATATTGTGTAAACTTAGACTGCCTGCCAGACCTCCTCTATTCCAGGAGGGCCCTGCCGGGAAAGGATCCAGGCTCTTGACACTGACGTCACCAGCTGCCTCCCATAGCCCCACTCTGTGACAACTGGCCTGCTACGGAGACCTTGAAGGCCTGGGGGACCTTCACACACACACTCTCTCTCTCTCACACACACACACACACACACAGCTATCAAAACACAATGATAGTGCATAATTATCTTTCAGCACTGGGAATCCCACTGGATGCTTCTCTAAGTCAACTTCCTGTCCCATGGCAATAAGTAGACTACTACAATCCATATTAATTCAAGGTGCGCAGACATCAGAAGCTTCTTGATGTCCACGGCTTAGGTGTGTGTCAACATCCCATAATAGGTGTACCACAAGAAGCTTCTTGTGTTTATGTGAAGGTGTGTGCTACTGTTCCAGGGTAAAAAGCAAGAAACTAATCAGTTCTCCGCTGTGGAAACCTCACTAACTCACACACACCTGTAGGTCCTGGGTTCACACCTGGAGAAAAGGCTGGTTAAAGTACTATAAAAAATACTCTCACCGAAAGTGCAGTGGAGCAAAATGTGGCTAATTCCATGCAGTCATACAGGAGGCAGTCATCATGAAGAAATTAACTAAAGTTGTCAATGACACCTATGGAGTTTTTACAGGAAGGGCACATGTTGCAGTATAACAAACACAACAAAGTCAAATACCAAGGAGGTTGTGACTCGTGACAGTTATTACCCTTTGATGATTCCATAATGAAGGCTACATATTCAGTGTGTGATTAGCGTATTATTTTTCTATGTATTACTCTTCTATGTTTGATGGTTTCTTCATGACACACTTGGGCCTTACGCCCTCTTAGTTATAACCTAAACCATTACTGAAACCACAATAAGCCAACAGTATGTTTCTGTGTGTACAGTAAACTGTGCAGCTTAAGCTGTGATTTAATCTCGTTTCCTGAGAGTCAGCACCTCTTCAGCAAAACAAACACATTAGGAAAGCCAGCTCAGCTGGATCCCTCCCTGGTTCCCACAAACAGTCCTCAAGGTTCTGCCTTCCAGTCTCCCAACAAACAACCAAAAGCTCCAGGGTCTCAATATTAGCAACGGAGTCTGTCTCGGACCCGGAATGGATCGGCCCCTGATCTGGCACTGGGACCCTCAGTTTGGGGTCACACAGACAGACATCAAACCCAGAGAAACACAAAAATGCTCAGCGGTGCACCACCACAAATGACTTGTCGTTAAGTGACCCAAGCATGAGGACGAAGGAGGGGATACCCATGGTGACCCTGGCCCAGTAAACAATCTCCAGCAGCCATCGATACATCCCCCAGCTGTGGTGGCCGTTTCTGCAAGACAGTTCATTTAGATGACCCTGTTTGGTGTTGGCTGTTTTCTTTCCCTTACCTCAAATCACAGGTGAGCCACACCTGCCTGAGGCCTCGGCTTACCTGTTCTATAAAAAGACTGTGGAATCGCCCCAGTTGGGGCAAAAACTAGTCATGACAATGCAATAACTGTCTGCTGTGGCCAGTGGCCACTGACCTATCATTGAAATACTATGCTGATTTTGTCAGTGGTAGACACGTACCGTTATTAGCACTTTATAAGGATTTAATTTGACCACATTTCTGATAGAGACAGGTTGATTTACATTCTCAGCCCTGATGGTAGGTGTTAGTCTGCAGGAGTATGGGCCAAGGAGCGGATTAATCAGCCTACAGCCTGGAGAATCCGATTACTTGGTCACCTTGGACCGCAAGCATCAATAAATGTCACAACCCCAGCAACATTCACTGTCACTCAAACTGAGACACACACTGACAAGCCTGAAAAACTGCCCATGCTTTTAAACTATTGCCGGGTCAAAAAAACACACACATGTGCACGCACACACACATGCACACACACAGGATCCATATTTCTCTCATCTGAGTCGCCTTCCTCTTATAGCCAGATTCAATTAGATCTTCATCTTTGACTGCCACTGAGTCACTCTCTGAAGCCTCAATCAATGTTTACAATAGATCATCACCGTCCCATTTATTGCTCTGCACGTCTCTCTCTCTCTCTCTCCCACGTTTTCATCCTACCTCTCTGCTTCTGACATCCTGCCACCATCTCTTACCTCTCTCTCTCTTTCTCTCTCTCTATCTCTCTCACACACACACACTCCTTCCACCTCTCCTTGCCCCAGTTATCATAGCGGCCATGTCTGTTTCTGCTCTCCTCTCCTTCTCTCTCTGCCCTGTAAAAGCTCTCGCTGATCATTTCATCTTAGCCACAGGGCTTGTTGATGAGGTAAGTCTTGAGCCCAGAACCACACTCTTTCTTTCACCTCATTCTCTCTCTCTCTCTCTCTCTCTCTTCTCTCTCTCTCTCTCTCTCTCTCACTACTACTATTTGTCTGTCTGCCTGCCTGTCTCTCTATCTCTTTTCCTCTCTCTCTCTCTCTCTCTCTCTCTCTCTCTCACACTCTCCATCTTGCTGTCTCTGCATCTGTCTATAAACATCCTGAAAGACCTTTTTCACCTCCCTTAGAGACAGACAGGCTCCATGCGGAGAGACACACACACACACACACACACGTTCAACATCAGAGCAAATGCATGCATGTCAGGTCTAAGGTACACATACACAAGCAGCACCCTTACTCTAAACACACACACACATACACACACACACACACACACTGAGAGAAAGGCAGTGTGTGACTTACCCGGAGCACATGCTCCCCCTCGGCGTCTCCCTCCATTAGAGCTTGGTCATGGGCAGGAGCCTGCAGATATCCGACAGCTCCGCTAAACCAGCGCTAACGCTAAACCGCTCCTCTCCCTGCTCACACTGTCTGTCTCTCTCTCTCTCTTTCTGCCTGCCTGGCTGGCTGATCCAACCACTAGCCAGTATGTGTGTGTGTGTGTGTCTCTCTCTCTCCCTTTCTGCCTGCCTGGCTGGCTGGCTGCTCCGCTCCAACCACTAGCCAGTATGTGTGTCTCTCTGTGTGTGTGTGTGTGTGTGTGTGTGTGTGTGTGTGTGTGTGTGTGTGCGCTGCTGCCTGCGCGTATGCTTGCCTGAGAGTGTGTGTGAGGTGTGACGTGCACGCGCGTGTGTGTGTGTGTGTTTGAGCATGAGGCAGAGCAGAGACTCGCCAGGACTGTGGAACGCCTCTCCCCTCCTCTCTCTGTGTGTGTGTGTGTGTGTGTGTGTATGTGTGTGTATGACAGAGAGAGGAGAAGAGAAGAAAACAGAGGGAGAGTGTGTGTGTGTGTGTGTGTGTGTGTTTATACAATGAGAGCGTCTCCCTTAAAGCAGTGTCACTCTCTGTTCCAGCCCCTCTGCTCCACCAGCCAATCCTGAGCACTATGAATATTTCATCCTCGACACCAGAGAGAGAGAGACAGAGAGAGAGAGGGGGTAAGAGAGAGAGGGGGAAAGAGGAAAATAGTGGGAGAGAGGAAGGGAAAGGGGAAAAGAGTGGGAGAAAGAGAGAGGGAGAGAAAGAGAGGAAGGGAAAGAGGAAAAGAGTGGGAGAGAGAGAGAGAGAGAAATGGAAAGAGGAAAAGAGTGGGAGAGAGAGAGAGAGAAATGGAAAGAGGAAAGGAGTGGGAGAGAGAGAGAGAGGAAGGGGAAGAAGAAAAAAGGAAAAGAGTGGGAGAGCGATGAGACCAAGATAATGAGACTAAGAGCTAAAGGACGCTGTGACCTAAAGACATGCTTGGTCTCCTTACTGGTTTTTCTTGCACTCTCTCGATCTCACACACACAAAACACCCCCCCCCCCCCAAACACACACACAAAACCACATCCACAGATGACAGCACCATAATCATAGAAATGCACTGGCTGTTCCCTCTATTCTCCCCTAGTCCCTCCAGATTCCCATCTTTTTTTCCTCCCTCTTATTCTGTTTCTCTGTTTATCTCTCCCTCTGCCTCTCTTGCTCTCTCCAAACACACACAGCTTGATGATAGACTAACATGTCTCCTTCCATTAATGGTTTTCCTTCCGCTCTCTTTCATCCTTTCCTGTGTCTCTGTTGAGTGGTGATCTTGACCAAGGTCACACACACACGCACGCCATCTTCTCCTCCACCTCTCTCTCTCTCTCTTTCTCTTCTGTCTCTCCCCCGCTCTTTCTTTCGCTCAGTTAATCTTCCCCTGGAGGCTGAATGAGTTTAGCCCGCTGAATGCTCTCCTTCCTTCCGACCAGGCTCCGTGGGACGATAAGAATGGGAAATGTGAAGGACACTTGCTGCTGCCACCCGCACGCCTTTCATAATCACACGCACGCACGTACGCACACACGCGCACATGTGCTCCGTAAATAAATAAGCAAATAAATTAAGAAGCAAATACAAAAAACCCCACATCCTCTGTGGCAAATGCTGTGCTCCGTTTCCATGGTAACGTCACAGGATCTCCAGTTGCCCACCTCCTGCCACCTTCATCATAATTCATTTAAATGATAGTGCTGTCAGCTGACCCCCTGAACTGCTGAACCATGACTGACATATTTTGACCCCCCCCCCCACCAAACCTCCATCCCCTAACAAATTACGCTCTCCCTGCACTCCGAAACATCAGAAAACCAAACGACCCCAATGACCTTCAGGGTTGTTTGAGCTTAATTACAGAAGCTTGCTGACAGAATGCTTCTTCTGCATCCCAATCGCACATCAGCCAGATGTCCTGCTTTAAACCGCCCAAGAGCATTAGGACAGCAGCTCGTGTCTTGGACATGACACTCAGAGATCTGTCCAGGTATCAGCTCCAAAGAGCCTGCTGGTGACTCAAACACTGTAGCTCTTTTTATGCACCGAGACAAGCTCTGTAGCGCGAGTGAAGTGAACGTTACATCACATTGCACACCTCTCTTGCTGTTAAAGTGCTCCGAATGTTAAGGTGGTGGCAGCTTCAGGGACAAAACGTGACCCTATGACAGGTGTCTTCCAATGTGTTTTATGGCTTTGTCAATGTGCCAAGGGTCAGGTCACTGAAAGTGCAACCCCCCGCCACACAAGCAGTTCTTATACCCTCTAAGGATCTGAGTCCTCACAAGCCCAAACAGACTTATTCCTCAGAGCTGTGTGAGAGTGCCCGTAAAAGAAGTGGATGAAGGAGTGCAAGGCTATTAATTAAACTGACCAATGCAACCAGACAGCAGCAGATGAAAAGAACGAGAAAGGAAGAGAGAGAAAATCAGAACACTATAGAGGTAGGGAAAGAAAGAAAAAAGAACAGAAAGAAAAAAAGAGTGATAGAAAGAGACAGAGAGAGAGAGAAAGAGAAAGAGAGAGAGAGAAGGCAAGCCAGAGACGGCCGGCTGGCATATCTTGCTGAAAGTAAAGCCGGCCAATATGACAACATGATGAGTCATCGCTACGGCACCCAGGAGAAATTTGAAGCTGGCGCCAGCAGACGTCCACAGCTCTCTCCTCCACACCACGGATGCCTCCTCTAGAGCAGCCCAAGCACCAAGCACAGCTAAGCCGACCAGCAGCACTTATCCATGGTCCTCACTGATGCTCCAGTGGAAAGACTCCATTCATTCAAAAAGCCCTGTCCGACACGTTGCAGGCGACAGCCTCAAATCAATTAAGATAATGAAAAGAAATGCAGAGACAGAGAGAGTGTTGTTAGCCTGAAGTGACTAATCTCTCATCATCCTCTTCCACTGTGTTAGGTTTTATGTTTTGGAAAGTTCATAATTCAATTTTCACAGTTTCCCCTGAGATGTCATACACTGCTGGGTGAGTAATGGGAGTTCACTGTGTGCTGTTCAGCCGCCCGACACACTCCACTGGAGGAAGCTTTGATCGCACTCTCTTATTGACCTTTTCAACAGCATTTAGCCTAAACAAACATGTGCGTTGCCAAGTAATTTCCTGTGGCACAGAAATCAACATTGAGCTAATGGTAGCTTGGGCACAAACAAAAATTTCAAAAACATGTTTGAAAGTCGACATTTTGTAGAGCATTAAGCTAAAGCTATCTGCGTTGTTTTTTGAACATTTCAACTGGAAACCCTCTAGGAACAGATTGAAAGGGTCTATACTGCAGTTTGTGTAATCTACTGCAGATTTACTTCATGCATATAGGCTCAAAGCCATGACATCATGCAGATAAACATATGGCACCAAAGGTCCCTCTGAAATTCTCCATTCCCCAAAAAGTAAAGACAATAGTGACATCTGCTGGTTGTTTGCACAAAGAAGACAAATGGAGACCGGTACCCTTTAGTCAAACACTTAACCCACTCCCTAACTTACTCATGTGATACCCCAGCATGTGGTATGTATGCCCTGAGGCAGTGTAGCACATCTTTGGGATGGCTGCTCATGCCTATCTGACCAGCAGCGCTGGCGCTAGTCCACGCGCTCGGCCAAGGTAGGGTTGCGGTGTTCTGCTCACTCCTCGTTCTGGAGGTCCCCACCCCCCGTCGGGCCTGGTAACGCTCACGGATAACCAGATTAGCGGCTGGCCGGCTGCGAGAGACACAAGAGCTCGCAGGCTCTGTCTTCGGAGCTTAGCGGGATTAAGATCTGTGCTGAGCTGAGTGGCTCTGCTCTGGTCAGGACTTCAGGAGACGGGAGGGCAAAGACCACAGGTGCTCCAGGGAGGGAAGGAGGGAGAGGTCAGGGGGCAGCAGGGCGGATCCATTCACTTTTAGGAGCGCACGGACTGGCTACAACCCACCAGCGGCCCAGCTATTCTACGTGACCCAGTTGCTTACGTTAGCGCAACAACAAGGTCAATGGTTTGACACCGACGGCATACTGATAAAATAAGCCTATAGATAGATAGATAGATAGATAGATAGATAGATACTTTATTGATCCCTAGGGGAAATTCAAGGTCACAGTAGCATACAGACATACACACACACATTCACTAACAGCAGAGAAAGTAATTAAAAGTATGTAATATAAAAAAACACAACTAAGCAATAAGGACTGTAGAAGATAAAGAATATACTATAATACAAATTATACTAAATAAAATGTATAAAATAAAATCTTATCAAATTTAATAAAATCTAAATCAATTCTAAAAAACAGTATCCACATAGTGGGTGATTAATCAATCAGGTGTGCTTGCAATGACTGAAGCAGGGACTGAGCCTGTGGTCCTCTGTGCATAAGGTAAGGTAAGGTGCTCTGTGTGAATGAGTGTCATGGTGATGGTGCAAATGAGTAAGTCAAACAGTGCAACAGTGCAAGAGATAAAGTCTATATATCTATGTATAAATAACCATATTAAGAAAGGTATAAGTGTGGTCACAGTTCGGCTGTGGCATGGAGGGAGGGGTTGTGCATATGTGCTAATAAAGCATGCAAACAGTGAGGCAGAAGACAATGGTAAAGTGGCTAGTGGACAGACAGTTCAAGACATGAAGTATCCATTCTATATAGTATAGGTACCCTAGCCTATATACTGTAGTCTTTTTTTTTCAGTATTCCAAAGCAACAAATATTACTGCACAGTATGTGACTTGTGTGTCTTGTAAATGTCTCAACAACACCTAATAAAAGTCACAGTCATAAGCTTGTTTTTATTTCTGTTAAGTATTTAAGTCCACAGGAAACTAATGAATAAAAAAAACTAACCTCTTATGTTTTGAGCATTGCTCTTTCCACAGTACAATAACATAAGAAAAATGAAGGAAATGCTTAGCCTAAATGTGTTGATACAATTCTTAACTGTTAGATAGTAATCTGTTAAATACAATACTAAATGTTAGTAATCTGTTAAACATGTTATTACTGCACTGCACACCAAATCAAGCTCAAGTTTTGGAGGGTTTTTTTTCTGTTGTTTAACTCCATCCGTCCTGAGGCTCCATTGCCAGAACAAACTGCTAATAACAGCAAGATTACATTTAGGCCTACATTTATTCATTTAGCAGATCTTGAGTTTATTCCTCAGGGCGCAGCAGGATAATTGTGAGTGTGTTAATCTCATCACATGCTCATGAAAATATATGTAGAATATAAATATACTTTATTGAGATAATGTTATTGAGAGAATAACAGAATCTGAAGATAATTGATTTCCACAGCTCAAAAACGGTAGGCTAACCCACGGCCTAATCAGAGTTAGTCTTGGCAGTTTAACTAATTTAGGTGCATCAACCCTTAAAATAAACCCTGATATAAGCAAAGCTTTTAAAACACATTAATGCTGTTTTTCATTCTAGATTATTTTTCACATGTTGAATCCACCTAGAATGTAGTTGTGTTTACATACCCTGGAATAAAATGTGTACCATCCTTTTAGGGTGAAAGGAGGGATCCGGCAACCACCACCTTAATAAGGCATCACAGAATAGTGCAATCATTAGATAAAACACAACAACAAAGAAAGTAATGAGATGATCCCCATTCAGTGTTCCTACCCAAACAGCAACTTCCTAAGGCTATTTTACAAGCGATGAGACCTGCTCAGAGTTTGCTCTATTACGAGTTTATGTGCCATCACAATTATTTTGGAAACGTTATTTTAAGGTAAAAAACTCTTTAGAGGGCCTTTAACACTGTAGGCTATATTGGCCTCTTTAGCCTCAAGTCTTTTGAGATAGTTGTGGATGAGTACCTTTATTTTCTCAGACCAGTGGCGTAACGAGCCAACACCGGGCCCATATGCAGGATTATCAAGGCGGGCCCCCCTTCTACAGCACGTGATAACGCAATGTCCATGAGTAGGCTACCATGAATAGGACAGGATAGGATCCTTGAGACACAGCATATAAGAGATGAGATGACTGACAAAATCAGGAGTACGCGCACCACAAAAACAAAAATACTGATGAAGGCGCACAACACATGAAAAAACACTGCTGGTGACGGCGCACTATAGCCTAACACATGAAAAAACACTGCTGGTTAGGCTACTATATGAAATTGCATTTATGATAAGTCATTATGTTATGCTAAATCGTTCATTTAGCCACAAACATAGCACTAGTGCATAATAGAACTGCCCGTCTGCCCTCTTTGACTGAGCTGCCCCCCTTACCAAAAAAATAAAAATAAATATATATATATATATATATATATATATATATAAAACGTAATTTTGATATTCTTAGAAAGCGAAAGTAGGCTGTGTGAGCGCAGATAGGTGCGTCCGATGTATCAGCTGGAATAGTTATGTGAGTCGCCGAGCAGAGGTGATGGATGTCACAGGTGAGCTACATGAAACTTTGAGAATTCCAATTCAAATTATGTTAGGAAAAAACGGTGAGTATCCTAGTGTAGCAAGAAGCATATTTTTTCAATGTCATTAGCATGAACAATATTAGACAGCTAACCGTATGTTGCATTTTTGCCCGCGAAAATGTATAACGAGTCTATTTGATGGAGAACACGTGAACTTTAAACCATTAAGATGGGCAATAGGTGAATAGGCAGACATCATTAGTCTATTAACCTAAAGGCTAATGAATAACTTTAGACAAGGTGCATTGCTCCTACACTCAAACAAGTTTATTTATTACCTGGTTTGGTCCAACAAAGATAATCTTAACATGGATTATTCCTGCTGTAGCTACTGAAGGGTTGACTTGGCCTTGTGCTTCGGATCATTGTCATGTTGGGGAGTTCAAGTGCATTCCATGCGCAGAAGTTGTGAGACTTGTCTAGATACTGTTTGTGTATTGTAAGTGTGCTGTTTTGTGGCATTAGCCCAATAATGTATTTTTATGGCCAACCACCAGTGCAGCTTGTGCTTGTTCAAGTGCCTCCTTATCATGGATCTTGAAACAGTCGCACCACTTTCTCGCAGTGAAGCCTACAGTATATTTCAACTGCTGCAGCTTGAGGGTTTTTCTTCGCATCCTGACCAATTTTCCGGGCAGTTGAGGCTGAAATCTTTGTTGGGCTGTTGGCTTGGAATCAACTGAACCACTAATTCCCCACTTCTTTATCAGACATTGAACACTACTCGCTGGCATTTCCTGATTCATACAGTACAGTTGAGTTCAACCACTTTGTCTCACAAATCTTTAGTCAGCTCTTTTGCATTCCCCATGGCTCAGTAGTCAGTGCATCACTGGATAAAATGTGCAGAGGTCTCACAAGAGCTACAAAGCTCAATGACACCATTTCATTACACAATTTTTTTCTAATTTAAATTACACTCGTCATTTAGCAGATGCTTTTATCCAGAGTGACTTACATGTAAATTACAGGGTCATTGTCCCTGGAGCATCTTGCTCAAGGACACAATGGTGGAAGCCGGGGAATTGAACCCGCAACTTTTCAGACTACTGCATGCTAGCCCAGCTCCTCGTAAGGCTTGAGAAAGGCCACAGGCCGAAACGTTGTTTGTATTAAACTACTGTATATGAGCTGCTAGAGTGTGCGGTCTCCCTTTGTTCATCACAGCCCAGCTCCTTAACCAATATGCTACCACTGCACATGGGAATTGGCTTTAATAGCCAATTAAACCTGGGTGTGTCAACTTGTGTATAGTATCAGGCCAAACATTCAAGGATATGCAAACTTTTAAACAGGGTCATTTGAGTGATGTCATTATTATTCAAAGAGGACACACATCATTAGGCCTATATCTGATAATAAATGGCTCACTTCACCTGACCACTACCCCTAAATTAAAAAAAATGGTTTTCTCCAAATAACTGGCCATTATTTCAAGAATTCTTGCTACATCATACAGTGTTTATAAACCTACAAGCATAACTGTATGATGTGGCAATTTCTTTAATAGCAATGCAACAGGAAATGAATGCTAATGGCAGTGTAGATGAGAATAAGAACAGACATGCAGAGCCTCCACTAGGGGGAACATTATTGTGAGCATAACCTCATTTGGAGGGCAATCCTTTGCATGGCTCATTAACTGCCCGTACTGGACTCGGATGTTAATTACAGTGAAATGTGATATCCGGCTGGCAAATTATTATGCAGATGTTAAATTCGGGCTTCATCAAGGCCCAGCTCACATACAAGCCTGATGCTGTATAGGGCAGAGGAGGTGAAGTGATTCAAAATGGAATCGTAATATAATACAGTATCAGGTATAAAAGCACCAAGAAAGCACCAATGTATTAGCCTGGAAAATCCAGACCCTGATAATCTAGAAAGATTAAGGGTCTGGCAAAGAGCAATGTAATGGCCCAACTCGAGGGGCGGCAACAAGCATGCATTTAAAAATCTCACTGCACGCAATTGGATAACACTAGACCATGTTTACTTTGAATGATTTCGGACTTTGACGCAATGGGATAACACTACAACCAATGTGTACTGTCCTCCAACGTTGCAGCGCTGTCTTCATCAGTTTAGCTGGTTCCCAGGAATGTTGGGGAAAAAGTAACGTGCATCATTGCTCTTTGCCAGAGTGTCTCGCAGAGACAATTCCATTGTGCTCTCGCGAGAACTCTGGATTTCCAGGGTACCAATGTAAAAGCCTAGCCTACAAAATAATTCATTTCCATAGGCTCGAGTGGGCACTGAACACATTGGCTAGGTAGGCATTGTACTGTATACACCAAAAGCACCAAGAAAGCACTGATGTATTAGCCTCCTGAATAATTCATATTCCGAGTGAATCGCTGAACACATTGGCTAGGTAGGCTACTTAGACAAAGTCAATATTGTGCATAGACCACAGTCCAGAGAAATAAAGAAATAAAGAGAACAAATTGCCAACAGAATTGTTCCCCTTCAGGAACGCTATGCTGTATACATGTCCCACTAGCAGCAGGCAGGCTTGTGAATGTCAGCATATTAGAACACCACCTAGCCTAATATGGCATCAAACATGGTTGTGGCTCATGAAACAGAATCCCTACTTGTGTTGTTATAAGGCTCCCATTATTGCTTGGACCCATGCAGCCACGGTCATTGTGCTCTCATGGAGAGTAGTCTGGCAGTTGTTTGTTTCTGACAGCTGAGTAGAATCTGTGTAACAACCTCTGTCTGAATCCCCTGGAGATGTTTGTGATCCAATAATGAGCCAAACCATTTCACAAGCTCTAGGCTAAGGCAAGGGAGGGGCAGCATTCAACTTTCATGTTCCTCACAGACTAGCTAGATGAATGTGTGGTTGTGCTCTATACAGAAACCCACAAAGACTTCAATTAGCCATGAGTGCACATCTCATGCTCTTATCTCAGACCTGACACCACATCAACACGGATATGGATTATGGCTATGGCCTAAAGGTGGTTTTCTATTTATAGTCCAACTTACTTTTACTAAAGCTGTTTTTCTATTGCAGTCCAACTGACTTCTATGGATTGAGATGTGAAAAACACTTCAAATAAACCATGTGTTATTAAAATGTCCTGCATATTGAAAAGCGTTGTGTTATTACCATTTTATTTCAATCTGTCATTATGGTGCTACAAACAGTGTTTGTAACACTCATCTTTACACTTAGACTTTTACTTTACACATAGCCTATATGCCTAAACGGTTAGCCCAAATAAACTTCAGCAACAGGAAGGCTCATCTCCCTGAAGATAAAAATGAAGAAACATCATGAAATTCAGGGAGGCTACTAGCCTGGCTAGCGCCACCACTTCTCAATGAGACGTGGTCTGGGAACCAAACGTTCATTTTCTCGTATTTGAAAAAAAATGCCCAGATCCGTTTATTGGGTGCCACGGATGTCTATCAAATGCGTCTGTGCATAGCTCATCATCGTCTTGCTTTCCCACCTGGTCTGTGATTGGTTCCCTATCTCAGGCGAAAATTTGCTCCATGTTCTCCAGGCTGCCTTAGCAGCGTGAATCAAATCGTGCGCAAGGCAGCATGGGAACACCCAGGCTAGGAGGCTACCATAGAGAGGTAAGAAGGAGAGGAGATCTGAAATCGAGGTGGCATTTAATAGGTGGAGAAGTTGTACAGAGTGCACTGCTCTAGAGAGTATACAGCAGTGAAAGACACAGCGGAGCTTTTTTACACTGTACAGCCAGCAGAGCAGAATCGTGTCAGGTGTGTGCAGGTAAGCTAGCGCTACTCAACCAAACGGGAAGCCTTTGCCAGCAGCTAACACTTACTGCCCAAATCTGCAGCTCAAGTACACCAGCTTAAGCCAAAAAGGTCAAACACCATACCAAACACCTCATTCAAAGAGACATACACACACACAGCATACACACACACACGCACACACAAATCAGTAATCACAAGCCCATTACTGGCACATTCAACTAACAGCAAGTCTATTCTTAGCCAGCTGCCAATTTACCCTTTAGCAACCTCTTTCAGCCCTCAAGAGGGGAAAAATCAAATTCTATAAAACTATGTTTTTTGACACCTGACCCAGTAGACTTTTTATCCATTGACAGTGACACCCTCTCCAGCCACTGGTTATCCATGAAAGCAACAGACAACCGGGCACCTTTCCGTGATGCCTTTAAGCTGCAACAGGTCTGGTGACTGGATGGCCACGGCTTGACCTTTGACACAGACACAGATGGCTTGTGGGCGAACGCTAATGAGCTGGAAGCAGGCCGTATGGATTCATCGGGCTTCAGGCAGTGTGCGCCGGAGCTTATACTTACGCATGGTAGTTCCGCAGTGGTCTGCTTTAACAAGATGAGTATACTCGGCCATCGTAAAACTCCCATAGCATGGAACGGTGACAACTAAGCACCTTAAACAACCTCTAGGCCTTGCAGTAGGTTACAGGCACTGTCTGTCAGCCTTGCATGCAGAAATTAAACAGACAATTTCCCCCCGTTCCATTGCAGCTATGCTTACACTTGTCTTTTATAGTGTTTTTTAGTCCTATATGTGCAAACGCTTTATTTGTCTTGGCTATGTTGCTCTTCTGAAGATTACTAAGGTTTGGCACTAAAATTATAAAGTATTCTTAAACATTTTACAATAGGCCTACTTTAATAATAATAATAATAATAATAATAATAATAATAATAATAATAATAAAATGTCTGCATAAAACATTTAACACCTTTGGAATTTAGTTCTGCAAAATGTGCATATGAAAATATATCAAAATAAAAAAAATAGACTGTTTTTGAACTAAATCAAACCAAACACATGTGGTCTGTGGCCTACGGAAACGAAGGCAATCTGCACAGGCCTCTGAGCCAGGCTTGAAATAGCACGGGGCAAAGTGCCTGATCCCTGGGGGAGCCCAAGCTCCGAGGAACAAATCCCTGTGGGGAGGGAGGGAGGGAAGGGGTGCTCCATGCCACCACAGGCACCCTGACATCTGCCTGGCTCACCTCTCTCCTCAGGTAGCATACCATCACATTCTTGTCTTTTATAGTGCTTTTATAGGCTACATATCTGTGTGTGTGTGTGTGTGTCATGATGTAGGCTAATATGTAAACTGCTTCGATGGAGCAATGTGCTTATAATACAGATAGTATGGCTTTGATAGCCAAGTGGAAGTGTAGTGTACTGCAGGATGCTTTGAATAAAAGTGCCTGCTTAGGACCACCACATGATCTCCTTAACTGAAGCTAGAGGGGTTTAAAAGCAGCTGCGTGCCATGGGCCATGTTTTTAAGTTCAAGCAAGGCCAGTAAGAAAGCGAATGGCTTGTGTTGTTCATGACATGGGCAAATTCTGCCAACCAAATGATACACAAAGCACTAATTAAATAAATAAGACCCTGTTCAGATAAATAAACATTTCATTGTAAATGGTAGGTTCTCTCCCTCTCTCACTTTTTCTCCCCCACACATACACACACAACAGAGAGAGAGAGAGAGAGAGAGAGAGAGAGATAAACAAAGAAACGGAATGGAAATTGCCATCTTCCTGACTCTGTGCTTGTTGTGAACCACCCTGGTTTTGGCTGACAGACAGTAGAGGTGGTCAGTTAGGCCCCGAAGAGGGGTGTGTTTACACATTCTCGTGGGCCACATGGACTGGTATGGGTTTAAGGAGCTCAAGTTGTAGGGTTAAATATGGGAGACAGGTGGTGTTACTCTACCCATAGTGTACCTTAGTCAAGAAGAGAGCATCTGGGAATGCAGATTTGCACAATCAGGGCTAGATCTGTTCTAGAGAGCTATTAACTTTTTAGTGGTGTGGCCTTTTCCAGAAGAAGCAATATTGGGGACAGAGAGAAGTTAAAAAAAGAGGGTATAGTTTCACATGCAGGTGAAATATGACCAGGCAGCATAATTTCTGAACAATGGTTTCAGTCTGGGGAAAGAGAATGAGATCTGTGAAGTCAGCAAGTGAATGTGGCCTGTCGCTCAAGAAAGGCAAGAAATACACTGAACAGTAGACCCACTGCATTTCACCTAAGTTACAAAATACAAACAACTTGATTGATATGATGCTGTTGTTTAGGCAACATAATTGAATCTAAAATACTACACGTAGATTGAGGGTGTGTCAAGAACTGGACCATTCAACAAAGAAACAAAAAAAGACTAAAAGAAGGAAATGAACGACACACACACATCATGCAAATTACCAACGTTTCAACAGGTACCGTTAGCTAAATTAGCTAACTTAAGCTACACGTCCAAAAACTGACTGTCAAAACACGCTTAGTACATCTAACGTTAGAGACATATAAACTCAAATATAAGTACATTAAAACGTTCATGAAACGTCCCTGAACAAGACTGTGTTATCTATTTATCTAACGTTACTGAAATTAGAATACCGGTAACGTTACTGAAAACTTGACTATAGCCTTATTTACAAGAGGCAACAGGGAAATGCAAGGGTAGAACTAACTTAGGTGATGGAAAGTTGGATGAGATCACCGAGTAACTTATGATGTTAAGCACAAATACGAGTCTGTATACAGTATGTGCTTTCGGTTACAGGTGAATAGTGCTGACGAACTCACTGGAATTCATATTACAGGGCAAAAATCACATCTAAAGTTAGCACTACAGTTAAAACGATAGTGATCATTCGCAAGGTTCAAGTGTGAATAACAGTTACTCGCAGAGCTAAGAACCATATCGGACAAAGCAAATACGATACTGTTAAAAAAAAGTTATTACTTACAGTTGGTAAGAGAGGTACCATGTGTTCATGTTCTTCTTCTGCCATTCTTTGACGTTCTTGGTTTGCTCCTAAAAAAATGATGTTCAACGTCCCATCTAGCCAAAAAGACAATTTATTGAACAGTGCCCTCAGAACGCTTCAAGTGAAGTCACGCCCTCTACTTGATTGACATAATATTTGTCCTACAGCATAATCGAAGCTCATAGTATATAGCCAATCACAATAGGAGAACAATTGGATGGGCGTTTTCGTTCTACAGTTGGGCACTGTCACCACAGTAACCACCGCCGCTACTGCTGTATTTCCTGGCAAAATTAAACCTTAAAACCTGCAAGGAAACCCCACTCACCACTTAGCTATAGTTAATGATAATTCAATTAAGGAAGAGAATAAGTAAGTAGGCC